>NW_027118685.1:0-47115 GCF_036417845.1 Apteryx mantelli | reverse complement strand
TTGGGGACATGAAGGGGGAATGTGGAGGGACAGAGAAGGGACACAAGGGGGGGGACATGGCAATCACACAGTGGGGACATGGAGGGAGACAAGAGGGGACATGGAGGGGGGGCTGTGAAGGGACATGGAAGGGGACATGGAGAGGGACATGAGGAGACATGGGGGTGTGAGGGGACATGGAGGGGGGCTGTGAAGGGACATGGAAGGGGACATGGAGAGGGACATGAGGAGACATGGGGGGTGTGAGGGGACATGGAGGGGGGCTGTGAAGGGACATGGAGGGACATGGAAGGGGACATGGAGGGGGACATGAGGGGACATGGAAGGGACATGGGGTGTGTGAGGGGACATGGAGGGGGACATGAGGGGGGGCACGGACGGGACATGGAGGAAGGTGTGAGGGGACATGAAAGGACATGGAAGGGGGCATGAGGGGACACAGAAGGGGACACGGGGGGACACGGGAGGGGGCACCCCGTCCATGTCCCTGTCCCCCCCCCCCGGGTGGCGCCGGGGGAACCCGCCGGCCCCAGAGGCCGCCCCTCCCCCCCCCCCAACGCCCCTTCCCTCACGCGCGCGCCGCTCCCTCACGCGGCCCCTCCCCCCCCCCCCCCGCCGCCGCCGCCGCCGCGCGCGCCGCTCCCTCACGAGGCCCCGCCCCCCGCAACGCCCCTTCCCTCCCGCGCGCGGCCCCGCCCCCCACCGCCCCCTCACGAGGCCCCGCCCCCGCCCCCGCCGCGCGCGCCCCTCCCTCCCGCGGCCCCGCCCCCTCCGCGCGCGCCCCTCCCTCGGGCGGCCCCGCCCCTCCCCGCCCCGCCCCTCCCCCCGCCCGGTCCGACCTGTTCCACCGGCCGCGCCGGGTTTGGGCGGGGGGGGGAGGGGGGGGGAGGGGCGGCCCCGGACGCCTGGGCCCTCCGCGGCCACGCGGTGCCTCCCCGCCCCCCCCCCCCCCCCCCAGTTTAAATCCCCGGGCGCGGCACGAGCCGCCCGGCGCCGTGAGGGGATTTTGGGGGGGGACACCCAGCCCCCCCCCCGCCCCAGGAGCACCCAGCACCCCTGAGTGTGCAGGGAGCACCCAGCCCCCCCCCCCCCCAGCACCCCTGGGGGCACAGGAAGCACCAGCCCCCCCCCCCCCCCGGGACCCCCCAGCACCCCTGGGGGCACAGGGAGCACCCAACCCTGCCCCGGGGACCCCCCAGCACCCCTGGGTGTGCAGGGAGCACCCAGCCCCCCCCAGCACCCCTGGGGGCACAGGAAGCACCCAGCCCCCCCCCCCCCGGGAACCCCCAGCCCCCTTGGGTGCGCAGGAAGCACCCAGCCCCCTCCCCCCAGCACCCCTGGGGGCACAGGAAGCACCCAGCCCCCCCCCCCCCCGGGACCCCCCAGCACCCCTGGGGGCACAGGGAGCACCCAACCCTGCCCCGGGGACCCCCCAGCACCCCTGGGTGTGCAGGGGAGCACCAGCCCCCCCCAGCACCCCTGGGGGCACAGGAAGCACCCAGCCCCCCCCCCCCCGGGAACCCCCAGCCCCCTTGGGTGCGCAGGAAGCACCCAGCCCCCTCCCCCCAGCACCCCTGGGGGCACAGGAAGCACCCAGCCCCCCCCCCCCCCCCGGGACCCCCCAGCACCCCTGGGGGCACAGGGAGCACCCAACCCTGCCCCGGGGACCCCCCAGCACCCCTGGGTGTGCAGGGAGCACCCAGCCCCCCCAGCACCCCTGGGGGCACAGGAAGCACCCAGCCCCCCCCCCCCCCGGGAACCCCCAGCCCCCTTGGGTGCGCAGGAAGCACCCAGCCCCCTCCCCCCAGCACCCCTGGGGGCACAGGAAGCACCCAGCCCCCCCCCCCCGGGACCCCCAGCACCCTGGGGGCACAGGGAGCACCCAACCCTGCCCCGGGGACCCCCCAGCACCCCTGGGTGTGCAGGGAGCACCCAGCCCCCCCCCCCCCCAGGACCCCCCAGGACCCCTGGGGGCACAGGGAGCACCCAGCCCCCCCCAAGACCCCCCAGCACCCCCTGAAACACAGGGAGCACCCAGCCACCCCCCCCGGGCCCCCCCAGCACGCCTGGGGGCACAGGAAGCACCCAGCCCCCCCCCCCCCCAAGGGACCCCCCAGCACCCCTGGGTGTGCAGGGAGCACCCAGCCCCCCCCCAGGCCCCCCAGCACCCTGGGTGTGCAGGGAGCACCCAGTCCCTCCCCCCCCCCCAGCACCCTGGGTGACAGAGCAGCGGCACGTGGGGGGGGGGGTAACTAGCCTTTATTTGGGCCGCGCGGGGGCTGTACAGCACCGGGGGGGGGGGGCACGAAGCGGGTGGGGGCCGAGCCCCCCCTAGGCTACCGCGTGGGCCGGGGTGGGGGGGGGGGGGCACCCATGGGTGCTTCCCCCCCCGCCCCGAGGGACAGACAGAGCGTCGGGGACAGTGGGAGGCAGTGGGGGGGGCAGGGTGGTGGGGTGGCAGTGTTGATCCCCCCGAGGGGGCATTTGGGTGGGGGGGGGGCGCATGGGTGGGGGGGGGACACACATGGGTGCGGGGGGGGGGGGTGTCACCAAGAGGTGAAAGTACCTGGAATGTGAAGAAGTGCCAAAAATTTGGGGGGGGGGGAACAGAGATTGGGGGGGCCAGAACGGGAGGGGGGGGTCGGGGGGGGTCCTAGGTTTGGGGGGGGGTCCCAGGATTTGGGGGGGGGTCCTGGGTGCAGGAGGGTCCCAGGACAAGGTGTGGCCCCAGATTGGGGGGGGGGGGGTCCCAGGACAAGGGGGGGGGGGGTCCTGGGTGGGAGGTCCTGGTTTTGGGGGGGGGGGGGGCCAGGACAGGGTGGGGGTCAGGGGGGGGGGGGTCCTGGGTTGGGGGGGTCCCAGAATTCGGGGGGGGTCCTGGGTGTGGGGGGGTCCCCAGACAAGCAACCCAAAACGGGGTGAGGACCCCCAAAATAGGGATCCTTGGATGGGGGGGGGGAGACACTCCCGGGACAAGGAGGATATGAGGGGGGGTCCCCAAAATGAGGGGGGGTCCCCAAAATGAGGGGGGGTCCCCAAAACGGGGAGGGGGGGGCTGGTCCCAAAAATTGGGGGGGGGAAACGACTAAACACACCGCGTACCCAGTACACAAATGGGGGGGGGCACCCAGCCCCCCCCCCAAACTGCGGGCGAGGGGGGGGGCAAAGGGGGGGGGCATATCGCGGGGGGGGGGGGGCCGCTGGGTGCCCCCCCCCCACCCGCCACCCTCGGCTGAAAACAGCAACAAAAAAACCAACAAAAAAGCAAAACCCACAAGCGCCGCTTTGCGAAAATGCCCTTTTTTTCCCCCAAAAAGGACCCTTCTTTGACAGAAATGGGGGGGGGGGGCATGGCGGGGGGGGTCCAGCCGGACTCCCCCCCCCGCCCCGACCTCCATTGGGGGGGGGGGTAATTTGGGGGGGGTAATTTTGTTTAAAAAATGGGGTTTTTTTAGGGAAGGGGGTGGGTGGCACCCTGGGGGGGGGTGATGCCTTATGGGTGGTGGTGGCACCCTCGAGGGGTGGCACCCTGGGGGGGGGGGGTGGCACCCTATGGGTGGCGGGCAACATCCTATGAGGGGGTGGCACCCCAGGGATGGTGGGTGGCACCTGTTGGGGGTGGCACCCTATGGGTGGGGGGGGCAGCACCCTAGAGGGGTGGCACCCTGGGGGGGGGGGTGGCACCCTATGGGGGGAGCACCCAATGGGTGGCAGGTGGCACCCTGGGGAGGGTGGCACCTTATGGGTGGTGGGCAGAGCCCTACGGGTGAGGGGTGGCACCCTATGGGTGGGGGTTGGCATCCTATGGGTGGCGGGCAGCACCCTGTGGGGGTGGTGGCACCCTATGGGGGGGGTGGCACCCTATGGGTGATAGGCAGCACCCTATGGGTGGTGGGCAGCACCCTATGGGGGGGTGGTACACTATGGGTGGCAGGTGGCACCCTGGGGGTGGGTGGCACCCTAAGGAGGTGGTGGCACCCTATGGGGGGGGGTGACACCCTATGGGTGGCAGGTGGCACCCTGTTGGGGGTGGCACCCTATGGGTGGGGGTTGGCATCCTATGGGTGGTGGGCAGCACCCTGGGCGGGTGGCACCCTATGGGTGGTGGGCGGCACCCTACGGGGGGGTGGGGTGGCATCCTATGGGCAGTGGGTGGCACCCTATGGGTGGTGGACAGCACCCTGTGGGGGTGGTGGCACCCTATGGGGGGGTGGCACCCTATGGGTGGCAGGTGGCACCCTGTTGGGGGTGGCACCCTATGAGTGGGGGTTGGCACCCTATGGGTGGTAGGCAGCACCCTATGGGGGGGTGGCACCCTATGGGTGGTGGGCGGGCACCCTACGGGGGGGTGGGGTGGCATCCTATGGGCAGTGGGTGGCACCCTATGGGTGGTGGACAGCACCCTGTGGGGGTGGTGGCACCCTATGGGGGGGGTGGCACCCTATGGGTGGCAGGTGGCACCCTGGTGGGGGTGGCACCCTATGAGTGGGGGTTGGCACCCTATGGGTGGCAGGTGGCACCCTACGGGGGGGTGGCACCCTATGGGTGGTGGGTGGCACCCCACGGGGGGGGGGTGGGGTGGCATCCTATGGGCAGCGGGGTGGCACCCTATGGGTGGTGGACAGCACCCTGGGGGGGGTGGCACCCTATGGGGGGGTGGCACCCACAAATGGTGGGCAGCACCCCGGGGGGGGGGTTGCCCCCCTGCACCCCCCCACCCACCCCCCCACCCACGGGGTTCAGGCGAAAGCCTGCATTTTGGGGGGCTGCTCGGGGGGCGCCGGGGGGCCCAGCTGGGTCTGGGGGCGCCGGGGGGGCGGCGCCGGGGGGGGGGGGCGGCGGCAGCACGGCGGGGCTGCCGGCGGCCTCGGACCAGTCGGAGAGGGAGCGGGGCGAGGGGCTGGCCCAGGGCTCGGGCGACTCCTCGGGCGAGGGCGTCAGGTACGGGTGCTCGCTGGGCACCCGCAGGTAGCGCCCCGGCACCCGCTCCTCCGCGGCACCCGCGTAGCGCCGGGCGCCCCGCGGCGACCGCCGCCCGCCCCTCCTGGGTGCCACCGCCACCGCCACCACCCGCCGCCTGCAGCAGCACCCCGGGGCCGTACGCCGCCGCCGCCGCCACCACCATGGGTGCCGCCGGCGGCGGTGGGTGCAAAGCGGGTGGCAGCGCAGCCAGGAGCGGGGCGCAAGGCCACTCGAAAGCACCCGCCACGGCCAAGCCCAGCCCCACGCACGGCGGCGGCGGGCGGCGGCGGCGGGCAGCAGCGACGGGTGCCCCCGCAGGCCGGCACCCACCTCGCCCAGGCGCCCCAAAGCGAAGGGCACCTCGGGGTGGAAGGGCGGCGAGGCGGCGGCGCGGGCACGTAGGGCGAGTCCAGCGAGTCGACGGGCGACAGCGTCACCGAGCTCTCCAAGCCCGGGCATTCGGCGGCCGCTTTCTTGCCGCCGCGAGCGCCCTTGGGTGCCGTCGGCACCTTGGCGGACGGGCGCCGGGTCTTCTTGGCGCCTTTGAGGCCGGGCAGGAAGGCGGCCGGCGGGCAGAGGAGGGGCGAGAGGTTGTGGGGCGCCGGCGGCAGCGGGGCCGGGGGGGCTGCGCACCGTGTTGTACTCGTCCAGCAGGCGCACGATGTCGTGGTGCAGCCGCTCGTGGCCGATGTCGCGCGGCAGCCGGTCCAGGTGGTCCGTGATCTCCCGGTTGGCGAAGTGATCCAGCAGGATCTTGGCCGTCTCGTAGCTGCCCTCGCGGGCCGCCAGGAACAGCGGGGTCTCCTCCTGGTTGGGGGGGGGGTGGGGTGAGTGGGGGCAGGGGCAAAGGGGGGACCCACCTGGGGTGTGGGGCCATGGAGCGTCTCCCCTTGGGGATGTGGAGCAATGGAGCATCTCCCCTTGGGGTCATGGGGCCATGGGGCATCTTCTCTTGGGGACACAGGGCAATGGGCCATCTCCCCCTGGGACGTGGAACCATGGAGCATCTCCCTTGGGGACGTGGGGCCATGGGGTGTCTCCTCTTGAGGACATGGGGCAATGGAGCATCTCCCCTTGGGGACGTGGAGCAATGGAGCATCTCCCCTTGGGGTCATGGGGCCATGGGCATCTTCTCTTGGGACATGGGCAATGGAGCATCTCCCTTGGGGACGTGGAGCAATGGGCCATCTCCCCTTGGGGACGTAGAGCAATGGGTGTCTCCTCTTGAGGACATGGGGCAATGGAGCATCTCCCCTTGGGGACACGGGGCAATGGAGTATCTCCCCTTGCGGATGTGGGGACATGGGGCATCTCCCTTTGGGGACATGAGGTCATGGAGCATCTCCCCTTGGGGACATGGGGCAATGGAGCATCTTCCCTTGGGTCGTGGGCCATGGGACATCTTCTCTTGGGGACACGGGGCAATGGGCCATCTCCCGTGGGGACGTGGGGGCATGGGGCATCTCTTCTTGGGGACATGAGGCAATGGGTCCCCATATGGGGCAGAAGGTCCTCATCTTGGGTGTCAGGGGTCTCCATGGGGGTCCCCATCCAGGGTGAAGGTCCCAGTAGGGTCCCCGTTCAGGTGCTGGAGGTGCCCATGGGGGTCCCTGTCTAGGGTGGGGGTCCCTGCAGCCCCCCCTCACCTTGCTGTCCTGCATGTCCTTGTTGGCCCCGTTCTTGAGCAGCGCCAGCGTCGCCTCCATGTTGTTCACGGCCGCGGCCCAGTGCAGCGCCGACTTGCTGGGGGGGGGGCCACGGGGGGGGGGGGCGTGAGACCCCCTCCCCAGCACCCCAGGGACCCCTGCTCCAGCACCCACTGCCTGGGGGGGCCCCCCCCTGTCCCCAATCCACCCAGGGACCTCCCCCAGATGCCTCCCAGACCCCCTTTTCCCTGTCCCACCACCCCCGAGGACCCCACATCTGCTTGGGGAGGGGTCCCCCCATTCCCACCACCTAGGACCCCCTCCTAGACCCCACAACCATGATCCCCCGGCCCAGGGGGGGTCCCCCTGTCCCCAACCCACCCAAGGGACCTCCCCCAGATGCCTCCCAGACCCCCTTTTTCCTTGTCCACCACCCCCAAGAACTCCACATCTGTTTGGGGAGGGGTCCCCCCATTCCCACCACCTAGGACCCCCCCCCTAGACCCCACAACCACGTTCCCCCCGGCCCAGGGGGTCCCCGCTGGGCACCCACCGCTCTCGTCGACGGCGTTGACGTCGGCGTGGCAGGCGATGAGCTCCTCCACCATGCCTCCACGGCCAGGCGGGCGGCCAGGATGAGCGCCGTGGAGCCGTCACTCATGCGGGCGTCCAGGTCCGTGGAGCGGTTGCGGATGAGGATCTGGGGAGGGGTTGGGGGGGCGGGTGGGCTGGGGAGGAGGGGGGCCGGCCCCACAGCGGGGGCCCGCACCCCACAGCAGGGTGCCGTGCATCGTGGCGGGGTCCCTATAGCTGTGCCCAGGGTCCCACAGCCCGTGGTGGGGCCCCTATGGCTGTGCCCCATGGAAGGGTCCCACAGAGGGGTCACACAGCCTGGGGCAGGGTCCCCATAGCTGTGCCCCACGGCGGGTTCCTGCCCCCTGTGGTGGGGTCCCTATAGCTGTGCCCCACGGTGTGGTCCCACGCCCCACGGCAGGGTCCCACACCCCGCGGTGGGGTCCCTATAGCTATGCCTGTGCCCCATGGCGGTGTCCCATGCCCCGTGGCGAGGTCCCTAAAGCTGTGCCCCACGAGAGGGTTCCATGGCGGAATCCCTATGACCATGCCCTGTGGTGGGGGTCCCTATAGCTGTGCACATGACCCATGGAGAGGTCCCACACCCCATGGTGGGGTCCCTATAGCTGTGTTCCATGGTGGGGTCCCATGTCCTGTGGGCAGGGTCCCTACAGATGTGCCCCATGGAGAGGTCCCACACCCCATGGTGGGGTTCCTATAGCCGTGCCCCATGGTGGGGTCCCTATGACCATGCCCCATGGTGGGGTCCCATGCCCGTGGTGGGATCCCTATAGCTGTGTTCCATGGTGGGGTCCATGTCCTGTGGGCAGGGTCCCTACAGATGTGCCCCATGGAGAGGTCCCACACCCCATGGTGGGGTTTCCTATAGCCGTGCCCCATGGTGGGGTCCCTATGACCATGCCCCATGGTGGGGTCCCATGCCCCGTGGTGGGATCCCTATAGCTGTGTTCATGGTGGGGTCCCATGTCCTGTGGGCAGGGTCCCTACAGATGTGCCCCATGGAGAGGTCCCACACCCCATGGTGGGGTTCCTATAGCCGTGCCCCATGGTGGGGTCCCTATGACCATGCCCCATGGTGGGGTCCCATGCCCCGTGGTGGGATCCCTATAGCTGTGTTCCATGGTGGGGTCCCATGTCCTGTGGGCAGGGTCCCTACAGATGTGCCCCATGGAGAGGTCCCACACCCCATGGTGGGGTTCCTATAGCCGTGCCCCATGGTGGGGTCCCTATGACCATGCCCCATGGTGGGGTCCCATGCCCCGTGGTGGGATCCCTATAGCCGTGCCCCATGGTGGGGTCCCATGCCCTGTGGGCAGGGTCCCTACAGATGTGCCCCATGGAGAGGTCCCAAACCCCGTGGTGGGGTCCCTATAGCCATGCCCCATGGTGGGGTCCCTATGACCATGCCCCATGGTGGGGTCCCATGTCCTGTGGGCAGAGTCCCTACAGATGTGCCCCATGGAAAGATCCCACACCCCATGGTGGGGGTCCCTATAGCTGTGTCCCATGGAAGGTCCCACACCCCATGGCGAAGCTTCTAGAACAGTGGCCCACGTGGCAGTGCCCAGTGCCCACGGCAGTGTCCAGTGCCCCACGGCAGCGCCTGGCGCCCAGCGCCGGTGGCCTCACCTGGAAGACGCCCTGCGCGTCGGCGGGTGACGGCGGCGTGCAGCGGCGTGCGCCCCGTGTTGTCCTGGGCGTTGGTGTCGGCGCCGGCGTCCAGCAGGCGCTTGGCGGCGTCGGCGCGGGCGTAGCGGGCGGCAAGGTGCAGGGCGGTCTCGCCCGTGCGGTCCGTCTGGGCGCCCAGGCTGGCGCCCTGGCAGATGAGGTCGCCGATGATGCCGGCCGAGGCGTCGTCGCCATCCTCGTCCTCGGCCACCTCGGCCTCCAGGCCGCCGCCGCAGAAGGAGGCCAGCATCAGCGGCGTGAAGCCGTCTGCGGGCACCGCCGGGCTGGCATTAGCCGGCTGCCGGGCACGCTGGGAAGCCGAGGCCTCCAGGATGCCCCGTGGGGGACTCCCAGCCCAGGCCCACCACCCAACTGGCCCCAGGGTGCCCCCCTGGACTCCATAACAGTCCTACCAGGTCCATGGTGGCCCCCAAGCCCATGGTGCTCCCTAGACCTACAACGGCCCTACCAGGTCCATCATGGCCACCATGCTCATGGTGGCCTCCATGTCCTATGTCCACCCTACCTAGCCCCAGAGTGCCCTCCTGAACCCCATAACAGCCCTACCAGGTCCATCGTGGCCCCCAAGCCCATGGTGCCCCCTGGACCCTACAACAGCCCTACCAGGTCCATCGTGGCCCCCATGCTCATGGTGGCCTCCATGTCCTATGTCCACCTTACCTGGCCCCAGGGTGCCCCCCTAGACCCCACAACAGCCTACCAGATCCATCATGGCCCTCATGCTCATGGTGGCCTCCATGTTCTATGTCCACCCTACCTGGCCCTGGGGTGCCCCCCTGGACCCCACAACAGCCCTACCAGGTCCATCGTGGCCCCCAAGCCCATGGTGCCCCCCGGACCCTACAACAACCCTACCAGGTCTATCATGGTCTCCATGCTCGTGGCGGCCTCCATGTCCTATGTCCACCCTACCTAGCTCCAGGGTGCCCCCCTGGACCCCACAACAGCCCTACCAGATCCGTCATGGCCCCCATGCTCATGGTGGCCTCCATGTTCTATGTCCACCCTACCCGGCCCTGGGGTGCCCCCCTGGACCCCACGACAGCCCTACCAGGTCCATGGCAGCCCCCAAGCCCATGGTGGTCCTGTCCTATGCCCATCCTACCTGGCCCCAGGGTGCCCCCCTGGACCCCACACCAGTCCTATTAGGTCCATGGTGGCCCCCATATCCACCCTATCTGGACCTATGGTGCCCCCCCATGCTCACAGTACCCCCAAACCCCACAACAGCCCTACCAGGTCCCACGGTGCCCCCCATGCCCATGGTGCCCCTCTGGACCCCATGTCATTCCTACCAGGTCCTTGGTGGACCCCATGCCCCTGATGCCCACCATGCTCCATGGCAACCCTATCTCATCCCATGGGGCCTCCATGCCCATGGTGTTCTCCATGCTCATCCTACCTGGCCCATCACGGCCCCAATCCACTGGTCTCCTCCATGCCCCCCTATCCCTGCCCCCCCCCATGCTCATGGCGCCCCCGTGCCCACCCTACCTGGCCCTCGGACGTTGACGTCCATGCAGTCGGAGTCAAACTCTCCCTGGGGCGGTGTGAGGGCCATGGCGGGTGGCATGCGGATGTCGGCTGCCACCAGGTGGTGCTGGGTCCACTGGCGGCAGTCCACGGGGTCCTCAGGCTCGGCGCTCGGCTCCTCCACCTGCTCACCCAAGGGTGCCCGGTCATTGGGGTGCCAGGAACCCCCTGTATGTGCCCCACACCCCACCACGTCTTCCCCTGCCCAGTGTCCTGACCCATCTGCTCATGGTGCCCACCATGACCCATGGTGCCCACCATGATCCATGCCCACCCTGTCTGGCCCCATGGTACCTCCTGTGCTCATGCTACTACCCTCCTGTCCCACACCAACCCTACCAGGTCCATGGTGCCCACCATGCTCATGGTGCCCACCATGCCCCATGCTCACCCTCTCTGGCCCCATGGTGTCCCCCCCATGCCCACGGTGCCACCAAGGTCCATGACATCCCCCCCCCAACCACACACACGCTGCCCCAGCCTGAGGTACCTTGAGCCTCTTGGCCTCGGGGCAATCGCTGTCCAGCCACTCCTCCGAGGGCTCGCCCATGAGGCTCTCACCTTTCCCGATGTTCCTGGGTCGGAGGGACACAGGCATGAGGCTGGGCCCCCCCCCTTCCCCAAGTGTTTTGGGGTTTGGGGGGGGTCTCAGGGCACCCCGAAACCCCAAGGAGCGTCGGGGTCCCCCTCCCCGCACAAAGTGAGATGGTCCCCAGAAGGGACCACCTGCAGGTGATACCCCACATGTACCCAGAGGGACCCACCACAGACCCAGAGAGGCCCCCCAACCAATGGGGACCCCCACCGGGTGCAGTAAGGTCCCCCCCCCAGTTGCACTGGGACCCCCACAGCACCTCCAGGACCCCACCAGGTGCCAGCTCACTTCATGCCCAGGGCGTCCTGCCCCACGGGCTCGCGCCGGTCCTTGTTGCTCTCCTTGGAGATGCTGAAGCCCTCGGGGAACCAGAGGGTGCTGTGCTCCCGCTTGCGCCGCGCCACCAGCACGCCCAGCACCGCGATGGCCAGCAGGATCACGCCGCCCACCACCACCAGCGGCAGCAGGCGCACCGGGTCGGGGGCCTCGGGCAGCTTGTCACCTGCGCGCCGGGGACAAAGTCAGGGCGAAGCCACCGCCGGGGGAACCCCGGGCGTCGGGGAGAGCGGCAGGGCGTTGCCACCGCCAAGGTATCCTCTGTGTTGGGGACACCCCAAGCATTGGGGACAGCCTCAGGGCACTGCCACCACTGGGGCACTCTGCGTGTTGGGGACACCTCTGCACATCGGGGACAGTGGCACTGTTAGGACACCACCGGGGCACCCCACACGCTCAGGCACCCCATGCCTCGGGGACTCTGCCACCATGGGGCACCCCACGTTCTGGGGACACCCATGTTAGGGACACTGGCACCATCAGGCCACCACCACCACCAGGGACACTCTCTGTGTCAAGGCCACCCCCGCACGTTGGGGTCACCTTGCACCTTGGAGACACTGGCACTGGCAGGGCATCACCAGGGCACCCCAAATGTTGGGGACACCAGCATCAGCGAGCCACCCCATGTGTCAGTGCCACCAGCACCATCAGGGTACCCCTGCACATTGGGGACAGCCCAAATGTCAGGGACATCAGCCTGGTCAAGCCACCCCACGCTTCAGGGGCCACCAGCACCATCAGGACACCCTGCACATCGGGGACACCCCAAACGTTGTGAACATCAGCATGGCCAAGCCACCCCATGCGTCAGTGCCACCAGCACCATCAGGCCACCAGGTGCATCAGGGCCACCCCGCGCCGCAGGGCCACGGTCCCCGTCCCCAGGGAGGCCCCGCGCCCAGCCTCACCACGCACGGCCTTGATGGGGTAGGGGAAATCGAGGCGCTCGACGGCCGAGAGCGCGGCCAGGTAGTCGGCGGCGCTGCGGGTGTCAGGGAAGCACTTGTCGGAGGCCTGCGAGCAGAGGCGGTTGTCGATCTCCAGCGTCACCACGGAGCTGCCAAGGGACACGGGCGGGTTAGGGGGATGCAGGGGACCACGGGGAGCTTTGCCAAGGTCCCTCCTACACATGGGGTCTCCATCGCCCCAAGCCAGGTTTAGCCTGTACGTGGAGGCCTCCTGCCACCTCCCACCCAGCACCCGTGTCCCCGTGTCCACCTGCCACACAGCACCCATGTCGCCATGGCATGTCCCCGTGACTGCCGTGTCACCTTGTGTCTTCCAACGCAGCACCCACGGCGCATGCCACCCAGCACCAATGACCCCAAGTCATGTCCCCCAACTCCATCCCGCCCAACACCCATGTCCCCATACCATGCCCCCAATGTTCCCCTACTCCATTCCACCCAGCACCAATAGCCCCATGGCCCCTTGCTCCATCTCACTCAGCACCCATGGCCCCATACCATGTCCCCCAATGTACCCCAGCCCCATCCCACCCAGCACCCATGATCCCGTGTCATGTCCCCCATGTCCCCTTGTCCCATCCCACCCAGCACTCATGTTCCCATGTCATGGCCTCATTTTCCCTTGCCCATCCCACCCAGCACCCATGGTCCCATGTCACATCCCCAGGGTCCACCACCCCATCCCACCCAGCACCCACGTCCCTATGTTGTGTCCCTAGTGTCCACCAACCCCATCCCACCCAGCACCCATGGTCCCATGTCACATCCCCAGTGTCCACCACCCCATCCCACCCAACACCCACACCCCTATGTTGCGTCCCCATGTCCCCCAGCCCCATCTCACCCAACACCCACGGCCCCGTGCAGTGCCCCCCACCTCCCCCCACCCCGCGTCCCCCGCCCCGCTCACCCGATGACCTCGGGGGCCACCTCGCGCCGGCGCAGGCGCTGGGGCCGGTAGTAGGGCTCGATCATGTAGTGGCCGTGGCGGTCGAGGCGGAAGCGCAGCGAGGTGCGCAGGATGGCGCTGAGGCGCTGCAGGAAGGCGGTGCTGGTGCGCCGCAGCTCCTCGGGGGGCAGCAGCACGGTGACCACCAGCACGCCGCGGGCCAGCGCCTCGGGCACCTCGTGGGCGCAGTCGAGGCCGTCCCAGCCGCACTCCTCGTTGTTGCAGCCCTGGTCGCACTGGCCGTCGGCGAAGTGGTCGGAGCAGTACTGCTCGTAGACGGGGCTGCGGGAGGGCACGGCGCCACTGCCCACGGGCACCCACGGGGGCACGCGGGGGGTGGGATGGGGTGGGCGGGGGGTGGGTGATGGGGTGGGCATGGTGGCCATCAGATAAGGTGGGCGTGGGGGCCATGGGAGAGGTGGCCATGGCGTAAAGGTGGGCATGGGGCACCAGAAAGGGTGGGCAGGGGGGACACAGGTCAGGGTGGGCAGGATTAAGTGATGGGGTAGGCATGAGGCCATGGGACAGGGTGGCCATGGAGAAAGATGGGCATGGGCGACACAGGTCAGGGTGGGCAGGGGGTACGTGATGGGGCGGGCATGGTGGCCACCAGATAAGGTGGGTGTGGGGGCCATGGGAGAGGTGGCCATGGGGTAGAGTGGACATGGGGAACAGACCATGGTGGACAGGGGGTACATGATGGGGCAGGCATGGTGGCCACCAGATAAGGTGGGTGTGGGGCCATTAGACAGGGTGGCCATGGGGTAGGGTGGGCACGGGGCACCAGACAGGGTGGGCGTGGGGCACCAGATAGGGTAGGCATGGTGGACTAGATGGGGTAATGGATAGGGTGGGCATGAGGGGAAGGATGGGGTGGGCGGGGGGCAGGTGATGGGGTGGGCATGGTGGCCACCAGATAAGGTGAGCGTGGGGACCATGGGACAGGGCAGCCATGGGGTAAGATGGGCATGGGGACGCCAGATAAGGTGGGCATGGAGCAGGATGGGCATGGGGCACTGGATAGGGTGGCCATGGGCCAAGATGGGCACAAGACAGGGTGGGCATGGGGGACACCAGATAAGGTGGACATGGAGCCGGATGGGCACGGGAGACACCAGATAAAGCAGGCACGGAGCACGATGGGCATGGGGGACACCAGACAAGGTGGGCATGGAGCAGGATGGGCATGGGGACACTAGAGAAGATGGGCACAAAGACACCAGACAAGGTGGGCATAGAGCAGGATGAGCATGGGGGACACCAGATAAGGTGGGCATGGAGCAAGATGGGCATGGGGGACACCAGAAAAGCGTACACAGAGCAGGATGGGCACAGGGACACCAGATAAGGTGGGCACACAGACACCAAACAAGGTGGGCACGGAGCACGATGCGCATGGAGACACCAGACAAGGTGGGCACAGAACAGGCTGGGCATGGGGGACACCAGACAAGGCGGGCATGGAGCAGGCTGGGCATGGGGGACACCAGATAAGGTGGGCACAGAGGCACCAGACCAGGTGGGCATGGACCAGGATGGGCACGGAGGACACCAGACAAGGTGGGCACGGAGCATGATGAGCATGGGGGACACCAGACAAGGTGGGCACAGAGCATGATGAGCATGGAGGACACCAGACAAGGTGGACATGGAGCAGGATGAGCACGGGAGCAACGCAATAAGGTGTCGCTGAGCACGGGTGGCACAGCATGAGGTGGGCAATGCGCGGCACGGGGGGGTACTCACTTGCAGGCGCGGTCGCGGGCCCGGCAGTCGAAGTTGTCGTAGAGGCAGGGCGCCGTGTTGCAGGCCGGGTCGCAGCGGCTGTTGTTGAAGAGCTGCGGGCAGCCGGCGGCCTCGCAGTGCTGCCAGGGGTCGCCCACCAGCAGCGAGCAGTCGCCGCCGTCCCAGCGGCACGGCGCGCTGTTGCACTGCCGGTCGCAGCGCCCGTCGCCGCCCCGGCTCCGGCACTCGGGTAGCGGGCAGCCGGCGGGGACGGGTGCCGGAGCCCGCTCGCACCGGGGACCCTCGAAACCCGGGGTGCAGAGGCAGCCGCTGCCTCCCGGCAGGCAGCTGCCTCCATTGAGGCAGCCGCAGGTGCCGTTGGCTCCCGCCCGGCACTCGGGGCCGCCGAAGCCCGGTGGGCAGGCGCAGCGTGCGCCCAGCGGCGAGAGCAGGCAGCTGCCGCCGTTGGCGCAGGAGAGGTGGCGGCACGAGGCTGCCCCCCGCTCACAGCGGGCACCCGCGAAGCCCTGGTGTGGGGGGGGGGGAAAGGGGGGGTTAGGGGTGGGGGTGGCACCTAGGTGGGTGCTGGCGTACTAGGTGCAGCCAGATTGTGCACATCTGGGCCACCCAGAACAGTCCCAGCACCCACCTGGCACCAGACCCTTGGGTGCACCCAGCCCCACGCCCGCTCGTGCCACCCAGGACATCCCCAGCACCCACCTGGCACCCAACCCCACGTGCACCCAGGACAGTCCCAGCACCCACATGCCACCAGACCCTTGGGTGCACCCAGCCCCATGCCCACTCGTGCCACCCAGGGCATCCCCAGCACCCACCTGGCACCCAACCCCACGTGCACCCAGGTCACTCAGGCCAGTCTCAGCACCCACATGGCACCAGACCCTTGGGTGCACCCCAGACCAGCCCCATAGCATGGGTGCACCCAACCCCATGTGCACCTGGGCCACCCAGGACATCCCCAGCACCCACCTGGCACCCAACCCCACGTGCACCCAGATCACCCAGGCCAGTCCCAGCACCCACATGGCACCAGACCCTTGGGTGCACCCAGCCCCACGCCCGCTCGTGCCACCCAGGACATCCCCAGCACCCACCTGGCACCCAACCCCACGTGCACCCAGGACAGTCCCAGCACCCACATGCCACCAGACCCTTGGGTGCACCCAGCCCCACGCCCGTTCGTGCCACCCAGGACATCCCCAGCACCCACCTGGCACCCAACCCCATGTGAACCTAGGCCACCACGACAGTCCCAGCACCCACATGGCACCAGACCCTTGGGTGCACCCAGCCCCATGCCCACTCGTGCCACCAAGGACATCCGCAGCACCCACTTAGCACCCAACCCCATGTGCACCCAGGTCACCCAGGACAATCCCAGCACCCACCTGACACCAGACCCTTGGGTGCACCCAGCCCCATGCCCGCTTGTGCCACCCAGGGCATCCCCAGCACCCACCTGGCACCCAACCCCACATGCACCCAGGCCACCCAGGACATCCTTGGTACCCACCTAGCACCAAACCCTTGGGTGCACCCAGCTCCCTGCCCTCCAGTGCCCCCAGACCCACAAGAGCACCCACCTGGCACCAAACCTTTGGGTGCACCCAACCCCATCTGCACCCGGGCCACCCAGGACAGCCCCAGCACCCACCTGGCACCAAACCCTCGGGTGCCCCCAACTCCATGCCCACCCGTGCCCCCCCCAGTCCAACCCCAGCACCCGCCTGGCACCCAGCCCCACGCCCCCCAATCCAGCCCCAGCATCCGGCCCCGCAGCCCTGGGTGCCCGGCAGCCCCCAGCCCGGGTGCCGGCCCCGCGGGTGCTCACCGGCGGGCAGCGGCAGAGGAAGCCGAGCAGGGTGCCGGGTGCCGCCTGGCACTGCCCGCCGTTCTGGCAGGGCTGCGACTCGCACGCGTCCACCGGGCTCTCGCAGCGGCGCCCTGCGGCGACGACGGCGCGGGCGTTACGGGTGGGGGGGGGGGGCTGGGGGTGGGCACGGGCCTGGCACCCTGCCCGGCACCCTGGCATGGACCTGGCACCCAGCCTGACACCCTGGCATGGTGCCCACGTGCCCATTGCCCACCCTGGCACCACCCCGCACCCTGGCATGGTCCAATGCACCCACTGCCCACCCTGGCACCACCCTGCACCCTGGCACGGCCCAATGCACCCATTGCCCATCTTGGCACCACCCTGCACCCTGGCTCATCCCTGGCACCACCCTGCACCCCGCCACGGTCCAATGCGCCCATTGCCCACCCTGGCACCACTCTGCACCCTGGCATGGTCCAATGCACCCATCGCCCACCCTGGCACCAGCCCGCACCCCAGCATGGTCCCCATGTGCACCCATTGCCCACCTTGGCACCACCCTGCACCCCAGCATGGTCTAATGCACCCATTGCCCACCCTGGCACCAACCTGCACCCTGGCTCATCCCTGGCATCACCCTGCACCCCGGCACAGTCCAATGCACCCACTGCCCACCCTAGCACCACCTTGCACCCTGGCTCATCCCCAGCACCACCCTGCACCCCAGCATGGTCCCCACACACCCATCACCCATCCTGGCACCACCCTGCATCCCGGCACAGTCTAATGCACCCATTGTCCATCCTGGCACTATCCCGCACCCCAACATGATCCAATGCACCCATCGCCCACCCTGGCACCACCCTGCACCCCGGCTCATCCCCGGCACCACCCTGCACCCCTGCATGGTCCAATGCACCCATCGCCCACCCTAGCACCACCATGCACCCCAGCTCATCCCTGGCACCACCCTGCACCCCAGCATGGTCTAACGCACCCATCGCCCACCCTGGCACCATCCTGCACCCTGGCTCATCCCCGGCACCACCCTGCACCCCAACATGATCCAATGCACCCGTTGCCCACCCTGGCACCACCCTGCACCCTAGCACGGTCCCCACGTGCTCATTGTCCACCCTGGCACCACCCTGCACCCCGGCACAGTCCAATGCACCCATCGCCCACCCTGGCACCAGCCCACACCCCGGCATGGTCCCCATGTGCACCCATTGCCCACCTTGGCACCACCCTGCACCCCAGCATGGTCTAATGCACCCATTGCCCACCCTGGCACCACCCCGCACCCTGGCTCATCCCTGGCACCACCCTGCACCCCGGCACAGTCCAATGCACCCACTGCCCACCCTAGCACCACCCTGCACCTTGACTCATCCCCGGCACCACCCTGCACCCCGGCATGGTCCAATGCACCCATCGCCCATCCTGGCACCACCCTGCACCCCGGCACAGTCCAATGCACCCACTGCCCACCCTAGCACCACCCCGCACCCTGGCTCATCCCCAGCACCACCCTGCACCCCAGCATGGTCCCCACACACCCATCACCCATCCTGGCACCACCCTGCATCCCGGCACAGTCTAATGCACCCATTGTCCATCCTGGTACCATCCCGCACCCCAACATGATCCAATGCACCCATCGCCCACCCCGGCACCACCCTGCACCCCTGCATGGTCCAATGCACCCATTGCCCATCTTGGCACCACCCTGCACCCCAGCTCATCCCCGGCACCACCCCGCACCCCAGCATGGTCCAATGCACCCATCGCCCACCCTGGCACCACCCCACACCTTGGCTCATCTCCAGCACCACCCTGCACCCCAGCACGGTCCCCACATGCCCATTGCCCACCCTAGCACCACCCTGCACCCCGCCACGGTCCAATGCGCCCATCGCCCACCCTGGCACCACCCCGGACCCCGGCACGGTCCCCACGCACCCATCACCCACCCTGGCACCACCCTGCACCCTGGCACAGTCCAATGCACCCACTGCCCACCCTGGCACCACCCTGCACCCTGGCACAGTCCAATGCACCCACTGCCCACCCTGGCACCACCCTGCACCCTGGCACAGTCCAATGCACCCGTTGCCCACCCTGGCACCACCCCGGACCCCAGCACGGTCCCCACGCACCCATCACCCACCCTGGCACCACCCTGCACCCTGGCACAGTCCAATGCACCCACTGCCCACCCTGGCACCACCCTGCACCCTGGCACAGTCCAATGCACCCATTGCCCACCCTGGCACCACCCTACACCCCGGCATGGTCCAATGCACCCATTGCCCACCCTGGCACCACCCCAGACCCCAGCACGGTCCAATGCACCCATCGCCCATCCTGGCACCACCCTGCACCCTGGCACGGTTCCCCGCGCGCCCATCGCCACCACCGGGCCCCGGCACCCACCGGTGAAGCCGGGCTGGCAGAGGCAGCGGTAGTCGTTGGCGCCCTGCACGCAGGCCCGGCTGCGGCGCGGGTGGCAGGGCCGGCCGCGGCACTCGTCGACGTCGCCCTCGCAGCGGCGCCCCGTGTAGCCCGGCGGGCAGGCGCAGCGGTAGCCGCCCACCTGGTCCACGCAGGTGCCGTTGTGGTGGCACTTGGGCGCCCGGCCGCCCGGCCCCGGGGCGCAGTCGTCCTCGTTGATCTCGCACAGGACGCCTGCGGGCGCGCGGGTGGGGTTCAGCGGGGACGTGGGCACGGTGCCACCTTGCTACGGGGATGTGGGGGACCCAACACGGTGCCACCCTGGCATGGGGGTGTGGGGAGCTGGCTTGGTGCCACCCTGGTATGGGGACATGGCCTGGAGCTGCCCTGGCATGGGGACATGGGGACCCAGCACGTTGCCACCCTGGCATAGGGATGTGGGGAGCTGGCTTGGTGCCACCCTGGCATGGGGACACAAGGAGATGGCCCAGTGCCACCCTGGCATGGGGACACAGACTGGAGCTGCCCTGGCATGGGGACATGGGGACATGGGGACCTGGCTTGGTGCTACACTGGCATGGGGACACGGGGACACAGCCCAGTGCCACCCTGGCATGGGGACATGGGGACATGGGGACCTGGCTTGGTGCTACACTGGCATGGGGACACGGGGACACAGCCCAGTGCCACCCTGGCATGGGGACATGGGGACATGGGGACCTGGCTTGGTACTACACTGGCATGGGGACACGGGGACACAGCCCAGTGCCACCCTGGCATGGGGATGTGGGGACATGGGGACCTGGCTTGGTGCCACCCTGGCATGGGGACATGGGGACACTGCCTGGTGCCAGCCGGACATGCAGATATGGGGACCTGCCTTGGTGCCACCCTGGCCTAGGGACATGGGGACTTGGCTTGGTGCCACCCTGACATGGAAACGAGGGGACATGGCCCAGTACCGCCCTGGCATGGGGACACAGGGACCCAACCCGGTGCCACCCTGGCATGGGGATGTGGGGACTTAGCCTGGCGCCACACTGGCATGTGGACATGGGGACACGGCCCAGTGCCACGCTGGCATGGGGACACAAGGACATGGCCTGGAAGTGCCCTGGCATGGGGATGGGGGGACACGGCCCAGTGCCACCCTGGCATGGGGACACAGGGACCCAACCCAGTGCCACCCTGGCATGCGGACGTGGGGACAGGGCCCGGTGCCACTCTGGCATTGCAATATGGGGACCTGGTTTGGCGCCACCCTGGCACAGGGACACGGGGACCTGGCTTGGCGTCACCCTGGCATGGAGACACAGGGACCTGGCTCAGTGCCACCCTGGCATGGGGACACAACCCGGTGCCATCCTGGCACGGGGACATGGGGACGCAGGGACCCTGCCTGTCACCACCCCGGCACAGGGACATGGGGATCCTACCTGTCACCACCCTGACATGGGGACACGGGGACCCTGCCACTGCCACCCTAGCATGAGGACATGACTCTGCCTGTCACCATCCTGGCACAGGGACACGGGGACACAGAGCTGCCACCTGCCACCATCCCGGCGTGAGGACCCGGGGGGGTCCCTGTGCATGCTGGCATGGGGGGCGGGGGCAGCACCGCGGGGACCCCAGCGTCCCTCGGCGCTGTCCCCGCCGGGGTGGTGGCACCTACCCAGGGTGCCCGGCGGGCAGGAGCAGACGTAGCGGCCCACGAGGTCCACGCAGGAGCCACCGTTCTGGCACGGCTGCGACTGGCACTCGTCCACCTCCCGCTGGCACTGCTCGCCCTCGAAGCCCGGGGGACACTGCGGGGGGACACCCGTGGGTGACCGGCACCCAGGGGCGTCCCACAGGGGGTGGCTGAGGTGGTCGGTGCCCGTGGGGACCTCGTGTCCCAGCTGACACCCGGAGCAAGGGGACATCAAGGAGAGAAGGGGGCGGTAGGTGCCCCACGGGGGGACCCCGCGTCCCACCTGGCACCCGGAGCAGGGGACATCGGGAAGATGGCCCAGGGGTGGTGGGTGCACCCACGGGCCCATCTTCACCCATGGGTTCCACCACCACCACCATCTCCTCCTCCTTCTGCAGAAGCTCCCAGGGAAGCATCCAGCACCCAAAAAAAACCCTCCCAGGTGCAACCAGCGGGCTCATGCCCAGAAGGACCCAGGCGTCCGGGGGGCACCCAAGGGTGCCGGGCCCTCACCTCGCAGTGGTAGCCGCCCACGTAGCTGCGGCACGTGGCGCCGTGCTGGCAGGGGTCGGGCTGGCAGCGGTCCAGGGGGCTCTCGCAGTAGGCGCCCGCGTAGCCCTCGTGGCACAGGCACTGGTGGGTGCTGCCCACGTCCACGCAGCGGCCCCGCGCGTGGCACAGCTGCTCCGGGGAGACCCCTGCGGTGACAGGGTGGGCCCAGGCGTCCGGGCACGTTAGGACCCTCCCGACACCCGTGAAAGGGGAAAGGGCCCAGGCGTCCGGGCAGGTTAGGACCCTCCCGACACCCGTGAAAGGGGAAAGGGCCCAGGCGTCCAGGTGCATTATAACACCCCCAGTTCCCCAGCACCCATGAACCCAGAAAGGACCCAGCACCCATGAATTGGGAAAGGGCCCAGGTGTCTGGGTGTGTTAGGACCCTCCCAGCATCCATGAAACGGGAAAGGGCCCAGGCGTCCGGGCGTGTTAGGACCCTCCCCGCACCCGGGAAAGGGGAAAGGGCCCAAGAGTCCGGGTGCATTAGGACCCTCCCGGCACCCATGAATTGGGAAAGGGCCCAGGCATCCGGGCATGTTAGGACCTTCTCGGCACCCATGAACCCAGAAAAGACCCAGGCGTCCGGGTGCGTTATAATCCCCCAGCACCCATGAACCAGGAAAGGACCCAGCACCCACGAACCCAGAAAGGACCCAGGTGTCGGGGTGCATTATAACTCCCCTCAGTCCCACTAGCACCCATGAACCAGGAAAGGACCCAGCACCCTTGAACCCAGAAAGGACCCAGGTGTCGGGGTGCATTATAACTCCCCTCAGTCCCACTAGCACCCATGAACCAGGAAAGGACCCAGCACCCTTGAACCCAGAAAGGACCCAGGTGTCCGGGTGCGTTAGAACCTCCCCCTAGTCCCCCCAGCACCCATGAACCAGGAAAGGACCCAGCACCCATGAACCCAGAGAGGACCCAGGCGTCCGGGTACATTAGAACCTCCCTCTAGTCCCCCCAGCACCCATGAACCCAGAGAAGACCCAGACGTCCGGGCTCGTTATAACCCCCCAGCACCCATGAACCCAGAGAGAACCCAGCACCCATGAACCGAGCGAACGTCCGGGCGGCGCTCACCCCTGCGGGCGGCCGCCACGGCGCAGGACACGTTGGGGACGTCGCAGTAGGGACCCGACCAGCCGCCGGGACACTCGCAGGCCACCTCGGGGCCCGTCTGGAGGCAGCGGCCGCCGTTGCGGCAGGGCGACGCCTGGCACAGGTCCACCGGCAGCTGCCAAGACGGGGGTGGGGGGGGCACCCCAAAAATATGTAGGTGATGGGTGCCGGCACGCAGGGCACCCCCCACCCATGGGTGCCCACCCATGCGGGAGGGTAAAAAGCAAGAAAAAACAATATGCAGTTGGGGGACACCAAGCGGGGCGTTAGTAGAGGGGACACCCATGGGAGCACACCCAAGTGGGGCATTCACAGAGGAGGAGCACCCATGGGTGCCCACCTAAGGGCGTCATTAGAGGGAGCACCCACAGGTGCCCAGCTGCGTGGGTCGCTCACACCCATGGATGCCCACCCAAGTGGGTCACTTGTCTCCATGAGTGCCCATCTGAGAAGGTCCCTTGCATCCATGAGTGCCCACCCGAAGGGGCTGCTCACACCTGTGGGTGCCCACCCAAGTGGGTCACTCATCTCCATGGGTGCCCACCCGAGCAGGTCGCTTGCACCCATGGGTGCCCTCCTAAGGGGATCATTAGTAGAGGGAGCAGCCATGGGTGCTCACCTATGCAGATCGTTACAGGGGAGCACCCATAGGTGCCCACCCACACAGGCTGCTCTCACCTGCGGGTCGCTTGTATCCATGGGTGCCCACCTGAGCAGGTCACTCTCACCTGTGGTTGCCCACCCACATGGGTCACTTGCACCCATGGGTGCCCACCTGGGTGGGTCACTCACACCCATGGGTGCCCACCTGAGCAGGTCACTCTCACCTGTGGTTGCCCACCCACATGGGTCATTTGCACCCATGAATGCCCATCCAAGTGGGTCGCTTGCACCCATGGGTGCCCACCTGAGCAGGTCACTCTCACCTGTGGTTGCCCACCCACATGGGTCATTTGCACCCATGAATGCCCATCCAAGTGGGTCGCTTGCACCCATGGGTGCCCACCTGAGCAGGTCACTCTCACCTGTGGTTGCCCACCCACATGGGTCATTTGCACCCATGAATGCCCATCCAAGTGGGTCGCTTGCACCCATGGGTGCCCACCTGAGCAGGTCACTCTCACCTGTGGTTGCCCACCCACATGGGTCATTTGCACCCATGAATGCCCATCCAAGTGGGTCGCTTGCACCCATGGGTGCCCACCTGAGCAGGTCACTCTCACCTGTGGTTGCCCACCCACATGGGTCATTTGCACCCATGAATGCCCATCCAAGTGGGTCGCTTGCACCCATGGGTGCCCACCTGAGCAGGTCACTCTCACCTGTGGTTGCCCACCCACATGGGTCATTTGCACCCATGGGTGCCCATCCAAGTGGGTCGCTTGCACCCATGGGTGCCCACCTGAGCAGGTCACTCTCACCTGTGGTTGCCCACCCACATGGGTCATTTGCACCCATGAATGCCCATCCAAGTGGGTCGCTTGCACCCATGGGTGCCCACCTGAGCAGGTCACTCTCACCTGTGGTTGCCCACCCACATGGGTCATTTGCACCCATGAATGCCCATCCAAGTGGGTCGCTTGCACCCATGGGTGCCCACCTGAGCAGGTCACTCACACCTGTGGTTGCCCACCCACATGGGTCATTTGCACCCATGGGCGCCCACCTGAGCAGGTCACTCACACCTGTGGTTGCCCACCCACATGGGTCATTTGCACCCACGGGTGCCCACCTGGGTGGGTCTCTTGCACCCACGGGTGCCCACCCGAGGGGACGCGGGGCTCACCTGGCACTGGGCGCCGGCGTAGTCGCGGGTGCAGCGGCAGCGGTAGGCGCCGGGGGTGGCGGCGGGCAGGCAGGTGCCGCCGTGCAGGCAGGGCTGGCCCCGGCACCCGTCGGGTGGGTGCTGGCAGTGGGCGCCGGTGAAGCCGGGGCGGCAGCGGCAGGTGAAGGAGGCGACGCCGTCCACGCAGGTGCCCCCGTTGAAGCAGGAGCTGCGGGCGCCCCGGCAGGGCTTCAGCCTCGGGGGCACCCGTGGGTGCCGGGGGGGGCAGACGGGGAGGGTGAGGGGTGAGGAGAAACGGAGGAGGATTTGGGAAGGTTGGCGTGTCCAGGGGCACCCATGGGTGCCCGGGGCTGTGAGCGCAGCTGGGGACGTCGTGCTGGCAGGGAAAGGTTTGAGGACACCCAAGGACACCCATGGGTGCTCTTTCTCATAGATGTTGTGCTGGCATGGAAAGGGTTGAGGACACCTAGGGACACCTAGGGACACCCATGGGTGCCCTACCTTTTCAGAATGTCATGCTGGCAGGGAAAGGTCTGAGGACACCCATGGGTGCCATATCTGTCATGGACCTCATGCTAGTAAGGGCAAGCACGGGGACACCAAAGGACACCTGAGGGCACCTGTGGGTGCTGTATCTATCGGGGACATTATACTGGCACGGGGAGGTTTGGGGACACCTAGGAACACCCATGGGTGCCATTTCTGCCAGAGACGTTGTGTTGGCAGGGCAAGGTTTGAGGACAGCCACAGACACCCATGGGTGCCGTAAGTGTCACTGCAGTCAGGGATGTCGTGCTGGCAGGGGCAGGCCTGGGGACACCTGGGGACACCCAGGAGCACCCACGGGTGCCATCCCCATCAGCGCATTCAGGGCCACCGTGCTGGCACGGGGATGTGTGAGGACACCTGGGGATGCCTGGGACCCCCATCCCCATCGCTGCACCCAGGGCCACGGCACGGGCACATGTGGGGACACCTGGGGACACCCAGGAGCACCCACGGGTGCCATCCCCCTTGGTGCATTTGGGGCCACCGTGCTGGCACAGGGACGCATGAGGACACCTGGGGATGCCCGGGACCCCCATCCCCGTCGCTGCACCCAGGGCCGCAGCATGGGCACAGAGACGTGGGGACACCTGGGGACACCCATGGGTGCCATCCCCATCGGCGCATTGGAGACCACCATGCTGGCACGGGGACGCATGAGGACACCCGGGGGATGCCCAGGACCCCCATCCCTGTCGTTGCACCCGGGGCCACAGGGCAGGCATGGGGACATGCAGGAACACCTGGGGACACCCAGGAGCACCCATGGGTGCCATCCCCATCGGCGCATTCGAGACCACCGTGCTGGCACGGGGACGCGTGAGGACACCCGAGGGATGCCCAGGACCCCCGTCCCCATCGCTGCACCCGGGGCCACGGCACGGGGCGGGGGACGCGGGGGACCGCCCGGGGGGCACCCATGGGTGCTGTACCTGTCGGTGCAGTCGGGCACGTTGTGCTGGCACAGGCGGCCGGCCCAGCCCGGGGCGCAGGCGCAGGTGAAGCTGTTGACGTAGTCGGTGCAGGTGCCGCCGTTGAGGCAGGGCCGGTCCCGGCACTCGTCCACGTCGGTGCCGCAGCGGGGGCCCGCAAAGCCGGGGGGACACGTGCACCCAAAGGTGTCCGCCTCCTCCCGGCACGTGCCCCCGTTGAGGCAGGGGTCTGCGGAGGGGCACGTTGGAGGGGGGGGGTGAGGGCACGGCAAGGGGTGCCCCATGGTGATGGGGTGGCCCCCGGAGCGCGGGTGCCACCGTTGACCTGGCCCCACGGCACCCGCAGGTGGCACCTTCACCTGGCCCCATGGGACCTGAAGGTGACACCTTCACCTGGCCACAGGGCACCCAAAGGTGACACCTTCACTTTGTTCCCATGGTACCTGAAGGTAACACCCACAGCTTGGCCCATGGCACCCGAAGGTGACACCTTCACCTGGCCCCATGGGACCTGAAGGTGACACCTTCACCTGGCCTGAGAGCACCCAAAGGTGACACCTTCACCTGGTCCCATGGGACCTGAAAGTGACACCTTCACCTGGCCACAGGGCACCCAAAGGTGACACCTTCACCTTGGTCCCATGGGACCTGAAGGTGACAACCATGCTCTGTCCCATGCCACCCACGTGACACCCACACCTGGTCCTATGGCAGCTGAAGGTCACACCCACGCCATGTCCCATGGGACCTGAAGGTGACACCTTCACCTGGCCCCACAGAACCCGAAGGTGACACCCACACCGGGGCCCATAGCACCCAAAGGTGACACCCATGCACTGTCCCATGGGACCTGAAAGTGACACCCATGCCGTGTCCCATCGCACCCAAAGATGACACCCTGACCTGGTCCTGTGGCACCTGAAGGTAACACCCCCCCCCCACAGTGACCAGGACACCTCAATGCTGACACCTCCCTGCCCGTCCACAGGGGCACCCGGTGTCCCCAGATGCCTGGTGTCCCCACTGTCCCTGGTGTCCCCCCCCCGCTGGTGTCCCCAATGTCCTCCATGTCCCCACACTCACCACGGTGGCAGTTGTCCACATTGCTCTTGCAGGTGGCCCTGGTGG
Organism: Apteryx mantelli; assembly: GCF_036417845.1. Classification (NCBI taxonomy): domain Eukaryota; kingdom Metazoa; phylum Chordata; class Aves; order Apterygiformes; family Apterygidae; genus Apteryx; species Apteryx mantelli. The sequence goes on along the minus strand of NW_027118685.1, from coordinate 20,062 downwards.
CTCCAGTGTCCCCATATCCCCCTGTCCCCCCCTGTCCCCCTGTCCCCCCCGTGTCCCTGCCCCGGGCTCACCGTGGAGGCAGGGATGGAGGCAGGGGTGGAGGCAGCACTGGCAGGACCCCCCCATCCCCATGTCCCCCCCCGTCCCCAGCTCACCATGGCGGCAGGGGTGGAGGCAGCGCTGGCAGGACCCCCCCATCCCGGTGTCCCCTCCCCCGTGTCTCCCCCCCCCCAGGCTCACCATGGCGGCAGGGGCCAGGGGGGCGCTGGCAGGTGGCGCCGCCGTAGCCGGGAGGGCAGAGGCAGGCGAAGGCGCCGGGCCGGTTGTGGCAGGAGCCCCCGTTGCGGCAGGGCCCCTCCGCGCACTCGTCCACGTCCTCCTCGCAGCGGCCCCCTGCGCGGCCCCCCCCCGCCCCACAGTGGGGCAGCCACCACCAGGGGCGGGGGGGGGGGTCACAGGGGGCAGGGGGGTCACAGAGAGCAGGGGGGCAGGGGTCATGGGGGCAGGAGGGCACAGGGGGCAGGGGGGTCACAGGAGGCAGGGGGGCAAGGGTCATGGGGGCAGGGGGGTCACAGGAGGCAGGGGGGCAGGGGGGTCACAAGGGGTAGGGGGTCGCAGGAGGCAGGGGGGCAGGGGTCATGGGGGCAGGAGGGCACAGGGGGCAGGGGGGTCACAGGAGGCAGGGGGGCAGGGATCATGGGGGCAGGAGGGCACAGGGGGCAGGGGGGTCACAGGAGGCAGGGGGGGCAGGGGTCATGGGGGCAGGAGGGCACAGGGGGCAGGGGGGTCACAGGAGGCAGGGGGGCAGGGGTCATGGGGGCAGGAGGGCACAGGGGGCAGGGGGGTCACAGGAGGCAGGGGAGGCAGGGGTCACGGGGGCAGGGGGTCAAGGGCACAAGGGAAGAGGTCACAGAACATGGGGTCGGGGTCAAAGGACACAGGGTCCAGGGTCAGGGGTCAGAAGGTCCAGGGACAGAGGGCACAGGGTCAGGGAGAGGGGGGGCAGCGGACATGGGGTCAGGGGTCAGAGGGCACAGGGGGCAGAGAACAAAGAGCACAAGGTCAGGGTCGGAGGTCAGAGGGCACAGAGTTGGGGGCAGAGGGGCACCAGGTCAAGGGTTAGGGGTCAGGGGCACCCAGAGCGGGTTATGGAGGCCCAGGGGTGCCCAGGAAGGGGGGGTCAGGGTGCCCCATGGAGAGGTCAAGGTCTCCAGAGGGGATCAGGGTGCCCGGGGGGTGTTGGGATGCCCATGGGGTGGGGTTGGGGTGCCCCATGGGGCAGGTTGGGGTGCCTAGGAGGGGTCACGGTGCCCCGGGGGGGGGGAGGGTCAGGGCACCCCATTGAGGGGTCGGGGTGCCCATGGAGGGGATCAGGGTGCCCGGGGGGGGTTGGGGTGACCCATTGAGGGGTCAGGGCACCCATGGAGCGGATCAGGGTGCCCATGGAGGGGGGTCAGGATGGCCGGGGGGTTGAGGGTACCTGGGGGGGGGGTCAGGGCGCCCATGGAGAGGATCAGGGTGCCCGGGGGGGTTGGGGTGCCCCATTGAGGGGTCAGGGCGCCCATGAAGGGGGTCAGGGTGCCCCATGGAGGTTGGGGTGCCCCATTGAGGGGCCAGGATGCCCATGGAGGGAATCAGGGTGCCCATAGAGGGGGGTCAGGGTGCCCCCGGGGGGGGGGTCAGGGTGCCCATGGGGGGGTCGGGGTGCGCAGGAGGGGTCGGGACGCCCCATGGCGGGGGTGGGGGTGCCCGGGGTGGGGGTTCCGGGGCCCGCGGGTGCCCGCACCTTGCCAGCCGGGGGGGCAGCGGCAGCTGAAGCCCTCGTAGTCGGCGGTGGGGACGCAGACACCCCCGTTGGCGCAGGGGTTGGGGGCGCAGGGCGCCAGCACCCGCTCGCAGTTACGGCCTGGGGTGGGGTGGGGGGAAACGCCGGCACCCATCAGGGCACCCGGCACCCATCAGGGCACCACGGGCACCCATCAGGGCATGGTGGCCACCAGGCACCCGGTACAGCACCATGGGTACCCATCAGGGCACCATGAGCACCCATCAGGGTACAGGGGCCACCAGGGCACCAGGCACCCATCAGGGCACCATGGGCACCCATCAGGGTGGCCACCAGGCACCTGGTACAGCACCATGGGCACCTGGCACCCATCAGGGCATGGTGGCCACCAAGCACCCAGTACAGCACTATGGGCACCCGGCAGGGCACCCGGCACCCATTAGGGCACAGTGGCCACCAGGCACCTGGTATGGCACCATGGGCACCCATCAGGATACAGTGGCCACTGGGCACCTGGTACAGTGCCATAGGCACCCATCAGGATATGGTGGCCACCAGGCACCTGGTACAGCACCATGAGCAGCCATCGGGGTACAGTGGCCACCAGGCACCTAGTGCGGCACCATGGGCGCCCATCAGGGCAGGGTGGCCACCAGGCACCTGGTACAGCACCATGGGCACCCATCAGGGCCCGGTGGCCACCAGGCACCCAGCACGGCACCGTTGGCACCTGGCACGGCAGTGCCCGCTGGCAGGGCAGTGCCAAGAAATGCCCCGTGGCGGTGCCACCCCATCCCTGCAGGTGCCATGCCATGTCCTCCCCCGCAGTGGCACCCGTGTCACCCACCTGCGAAGGGCAGGGTGCAGAGGCAGCGGTAGGTGCCCACCCCGTCCACGCAGGTGCCCCCGTTCAGGCAGGGGCTCAGCGCGCACTCGTTGACGTCCGTCTGGCAGTGGGTGCCTGGGGGGCGAGCGCCACGTCACGCGGGGACACGGGGGACATGGGCACAGCGGGGACATGGGCACGGCGGGGACGCGGGCATGGCTGGGACATGGGCGTGGCAGGAGATAGGGACCAACTTCAGGGGTCCCCAGGGTGGTCCCAGTGTCCCCAAGGTGGTCAGGTCATCCCCACGGTGGTCGGGTCGTCCCCATGGCAGTCCCGGTGTCCCCATGATGGTCAGGGCATCCCCGCAGTGGTTGGGGCATCCCTGCGATGATCCCAGTGTCCCCAGGGTGGCTGGGACATCTCCAGGGTGGCCAGGGCACCCCCAGGGTGGTCTCAGTGTCCCCAAGGTGGTCAGGGCATCCCCAGGTGGTTCCAGTGTCCCCAGCGTGGTCAGGGCGTCCCTGTGGTGGTCCCGGTGTCCCCAGGGTGATCAGGGTGTCCCCAGGGTGACCAGTGCATCTCCAAGGTGGTAAGGGCGTCCCCGTGGTGGTCCCAGTGTCCCCAGGGTGGCCAAGGCATCCCCAGGGTGGTCCTGGTGTCCCCAGGGTGGCCAGAGCGTCCCCAGGGTGGTCAGGGTATTCCCAGGCGATCCTGGGGTCCCCAAGGTGACCGGGTTGTCCCCAGGGTGGTCAGGGCATCTCCACGGTGGTCCTGGTGTCTCCACGTCCATCCCAGTGTACCCAGGGTGACCGGGTTGTCCCCAGGGTGGTCAGGGCATCCCCAGGGTGGTCCCAGTGTCCCCAGGGTGGCCGGGGCATCCCCAGGGTGGTCAGGGCATCCCCAGGGTGGTCCCGGTGTCCCCAGGGTGGCCGGGGCATCCCCGCGGGGGCCGTACCCTGGTATCCCTCCTTGCAGGCGCAGCGGTAGCCGCCGGCGTGGGGGCTGCAGGTGCCGCCGTGCTGGCAGGGCTGCGACTGGCACCCGTGGGTGCTGCGGGCGCAGGTGGGGCCGGCCCAGCCCGGCTCGCAGTCGCAGGCGAACCTGCGGAGAGGGTGGCGTGGGCGCCGGGCACCCCCACCCCGGGGCGGGCACCCTCGTCCCCCTCCCCCCGCCCCCGCCACCGCCACCCCCGGCCCCACTCACCCGTCGCCCAGGTCGCGGCAGGCGCCGTGGGCGCAGGGGCCGCTGCGGCAGGGCTCGGCGCCCGGGTGGCACAGCGGGGCGCGGGTGCCCGGCGGGCACAGGCAGCGGAAGCCGTTCTCGCCGTCCACGCAGGTGCCGCCGTTGCGGCAGGGCTGCGAGGCGCACTCGTCGATGTCCACGTCGCACTGGGGGCCTGGGCGGGGGGGCGGCACGGCGGGGGTGGGCACCCAGTGGTGGGCACCCATGGTGGGTGCTGCTGTGTGGCCATGGGCATCTCCACAGAGCACCATGAGTGCACCATCCATGGGGAACGGCCACAGGCAACCATGGTGGGCACCCATGGTGGGCGTCCAATGTTGGGCGCTGCTGTGTGGCCGTAGGCATCTCCACAGGGCACCATGAGTGCATCATCCATGGGGAATGGTCATGAGCACCCATGGTGGGCACCCAATGGTGGGTGCTGTGCATCATCCATGGGGAATGGCCACAGACAACCATGGTGGGCACCCATGGTGGGCATCCAATGGTGGGCGCTGCTGTGTGGCCACAGGCACCTCCACGGGGCACCATGAGTGCATCATCCATGGGGAACAGTCATGAGCACCCATGGTGGGCACCCAATGGTGGGTGCTGGGCATCATCCATGGGGAATGGCCATGGGCAACCATGGTGGGCGCCCATGGTGGGCACAGGCATCTCCCCAGGGCACCATGAGTGCACCATTCATGGGGAATGGCCATGGGCACCCATGGTGGGCACCCAGTGGTGGGCACTCAATGGTGGGTGCTGCTGTGTGGCCATGGACATCTCCCCAGGGCACCACGAGTGCATCATCCATGGGGAATGGCCACAGACAACCATGGTGGGCACCCAATGTGGGCACCCAATGTGGGCACTGCTGTGCGCAATGGCCATGGGCATCACCATGTGCACCAGCCAAGAACATCTCTCTGGGCACTGGCCACGGGCATCTCCACGAGCATTGGTCATGAGCATCTCCCTGAGCATCACTCATAGGCATTTCCTGGGCACCAGCCACAGGCATCTCCTTGGGCACCAGCTATGGCCACCGACCACGAGCATCTGCTGGGCACTGGCCACAGGCACAAGCCACGGGCATCTCCCCAAGCACCAGCTATGGGCACCAACCACAGGTATCTCCTGGGCACCAACCACGGGCATCTCCCCAGGCATCAACTACAGGTACTAGCCACAGGCACCACCGTGTGCACCAGTTATGGGCACTGACCACGAGTACCAGCCACAGGCATCTCCTGGGCACTGGCCACGTGCACCTCTGTGTGGACCATCCACGGGCATCTCCATGGGCATCAACCATGGGCAACAGCCATGGGCACCACCATGTGCACGGGCCACAGACACCTCCCTGGACACCAGCCATGGACACCACCATGTGCACGGGCCACGGACATCCCTATGGGTCCCTCGGAAGGCGCTGGCCACAGGCCACCACCCCCCAGCAGGGGCCAGGGGCACCCACGGGTGCCAGCCGGTGGCCGGGGCAGCCCACCTGTGAAGCCGGGCTTGCAGATGCAGTCGTAGCGGTTGACGCCGTCCTGGCAGACGCCGTAGTCGCAGGGGTCGCTGGCGCAGTCGTCAAAGTTCACCTCGCAGTTCACGCCTGGCGTGGGCGGGCACCGCCGGCGTCACCCGGGTGCCACGCCCTGGGACACTGCGCCCGCCGCCCCTCCCACGCCCCCATCAAGCACCGTGCCACCCAGCACCATGTCCATCACCCATCCCATGCCCTGATGGGACACCACGCCACCCATCACCCTGTCCATCACCCATCCCATGCTCTGATTGGGACTCCATGCCACCTGGTGCCATTCCCATCACCCATCCCACCCTGATGGGACACCATGTCACCTATCACCATGCCCATCTCCCATCCCATCCCAATGGGACACCATGCCACCCATCACCATTCCCATCACCCATCCCATGCTCTGATTGGGACTCCATGCCACCTGGTGCCATTCCCATCACCCGTCCCACCCTGATGGGATGCCATTCCACCTGGTGCCATTCCCACCACCCTTCCCACTCTGATGGGACTCCATTCCACCTGGTGCCATTCCCATCACCCTTCCTGCTCCGATGGGCCACCACGCCACCCATCATCACGCCCATCACCCATCCCACCCTGATGGGACTCCATTCCACCTGGCGCCATTCCCATCACCCTTCCTGCTCCAATGGGACACCACACCACCCATCACCATGCCCATCACCCATCCCATGCTCTGATGGGACACCATTCCACCTAGCGCCATTCCCATCACCCTTTCCACCCTGATGGGACTCCATCCCACCTGGTGCCATTCCCATCACCCTTTCCACCCCGATGGGACACCATTCCACCTGGTGCCATTCCCATCACCCATCCCACCCTGATGGGACACCATGTCACCTGGCACCATTCCCATCACCCTTCCCGCTCCGATAGGACACCATGCCACCCATCATCACGCCCATCACCCATCCCACCCTGATGGGACTCCATTCCACCTGGCACCATTCCCATCACCCTTCCCGCTCCGATAGGACACCATGCCACCCATCATCACGCCCATCACCCATCCCACCCTGATGGGACTCCATTCCACCTGGCACCATTCCCATCACCCTTCCCGCTCCGATGGGCCACCACGCCCCCCATCACCACACCCATCGCCCCCTCCCACCCCGCTGGGCCACCGTGCCGGCAGGGACGGGCGCAGGCAGCCTACCCGAGGTGCCGGGCAGGCAGTTGCACTGGTAGTGGTCGATGCGGTCGATGCACTTGGCGCCGTTGCGGCAGGGGTTGCTGTGGCACTCGTCGAGCTGCACCTCGCAGCGGTAGCCCGTGTAGCCGGGGGCGCAGGCGCAGGCGAAGCCGGCGATGGCGTCCACGCACGTGCCGTGGTGGCACGGGTCCGGCGAGCAGTCGTCCACGTTGCGCTCGCACAGCGGCCCCTCGAAGCCTGCGGGGCGGGGGTCGTGTGTGGGGGGCACCCGTGGGTGGGGAGGGGGGTGTGCCCCAAGGTAGGAGTCATGGGCATGTAGGGGACACCCATGGGCCAAGGGTGCAGGCAGAAGGGGCACCCATGGATGCATGGGTGGAGGAGAACATGGGCAGGAGGGGGACACCGTTGGGTGAGGGACACCCATTGGCCAAGGGTGCAGGCAGAAGGGGCATCCATAAATGCATGGGTGGGGGAGGATATGGGCAGGAAGGGGATGCCCTTGGGTGGGGGGCACCCATGGGCCATGGGTGCAGGCAGAAGAGGCACCTGCTGCTGGGATGCATGGGTGGGGGAGAACAGAAGCAGGGGTAGGGGCACCCTTGGGTGGGGGGGCGCCCCCAGGTAGGAGTTATGGGCACGTAGGGGACACCCATGGACCAAGGGTGCAGGCAGAAAGAGCACCCAGAGATGCATGGGTGGAGAAAGACATGGGCAGGAGCAAGATCACCCTTGGGTGGGGGACACGACCAGGAAGGGGACACCCTTGGGTGGGGGGACATCCTTGGGTGGGGGGCACCCCCACATAGGAGGCCTGGGCACGAAGGGGACACCCATGGGCCAAGGGTGCAAGCAGAAGAGACACCCAGAGATGCATGTGAGGAGGAGAACATGGGCAGGAGGAGAAGCACCCTTGGGTGGGGGCACCCATGGGACCGGGGGGGGGGGTCAGGGTGCCGGGGGCTCACCCTCGGCGCAGCGGCACTCGTAGCCGTTGGGCCGGTCCAGGCACTTGGCGCCGTTGCGGCAGGGGGTGCTGGCGCACTCGTCGATGTCCGTCTGGCACATGGGACCCGCGAAGCCTGGGCGCGGGCGCCGCGTCACCGGGGGGTCCCGGGGCGCCCATGACCTCGGGGTGCCCTTGTCCCCAGGGTTCCCGGTGTCCCCAGGGTGCCCACATCCCCGGGGTGCCCTTGTCCCCAGAGTTTCCGGTGTCCCCAAGGTGCCGATGTGCTCGGGGTGCCCCTTGCGCCCCATGTCCCCCACGTGCCCAGTGTCCCCAGGGTTCCTGCTGTCCCCAGGGATCCCGGTGTCCCCAGGGTGCCCTATGTCCTCAGGGTGCCCATGTACTCGTCTCGCTGGTGTCCCTGGGGCGCCCATGTGTCCAGTGTGCCTGTGTGCCCGGTGTCCCCAGGGTTCCTGGTGTCCCCCTGGGTGCCCATGTGCCCGGGGTACCTGCATCCCCAGGGTGCCCATGTCCCCAGTGTCCCTGGTGTCCCCAGGGTGCTCATTGTCCCTGGGGTGCCCAAGTGCTCAGTGTCTCCAGGGTGCCCAGTGTCCCCAGGGTTCCCAGTATCCCCAGTGTCTCCGGGGTGCCTGGTGTCCCTGGTGTTCCCAGGGTGCCCAGTGTCCCCGGGGTCCCCAGCTCACCGGCGGGGCAGGAGCAGCTGAAGCCGTTGACGCCGTCGTGGCAGCGGCCACCGTTGACACAGGGGCTGCTCTGGCACTCGTCCACGTCGAGCTCGCAGAAGGTGCCGCTGAACCCTGCGGGCCACCCGCGTCACCCGTGGTGCCACCCCCAAGGTGCCACCGTGCCGCGGCCACCCCCACGGTGCCACCCTGCAATGCCACCCCAGTGGTGTCACCCCCAAGCAACTCGTTGTGCATCAGGGTGTCCCCAGGCCAAGGGGTGCTCTGGGGGAGGCAGGGACGGTGCCAGTGGCCCTGCCAGCCCAGGAGACTGGGGTAGGGACGGTGCCAGGGCCAGGGAATGGTGGCAGTCCCATACCAGCTCCCATGCCAAGACAGGGGACCGTGCCAGGTCCCATGCCAGGTCCTATACCAGCATCAGGAAATGGTGGCAACCTCATGCTAGCTCCCCTGCCAAGACAAAGGACCATACCAGGTCCCATGTCAGGACAAGAACATAGTGGCAGCCCCATGCCAACTCCCCTACCAAGACAGGGGACCATGCCAGGTCCCACAGCAGGCACAGGGGACTATATCCAGTCCTGTGCCAAGACAAGGGATCATGCCAGGTCCCATACCAGGGACAGGAGATGGTGGCAGCCCTGTGCCAGCTCCCCTACCAGGACAGGGGACCATGCCAGGTCCCACAGCAGGCACAGGGGACCATGCCAAGTCCTGTGCCAAGACAAGGGACCATGCCAAGTCCCATACCAGGGACAGGAGATGGTGGTAGCCCCATGCCAGCTCCCCTACCAGGACAGGGGACCATGCCAGGTCCCACAGCAGGCACAGGGGACCATGCCAAGTCCTGTGCCAAGACAAGGGACCATGCCAAGTCCCATACCAGGGACAGGAGATGGTGGTAGCCCCATGCCAGCTCCCCTACCAGGACAGGGGACCATGCCAGGTCCCACAGCAGGCACAGGGGACCATGTCTGGTCCCGAGCCAAGACAGGGGACCATGCCAAGACAAGGGACCACGCCAAGTCCCACGCCAAGACAGGGAACAGCGGCAAGGGCAGAAGCTGCACCCGGGAGCAGGTGACCCCACCAAAGACCTCACCAAGGCAAGGCGGGTGGCAGGGCGGGTGGCAGGGACGGGTGGCAGGGACGGGTGGCACTCACCGGCCATGCAGATGCAGGTGAAGTCGCCGATGCGGTCGAGGCAGGTGGCCTCGTTGCGGCAGGGCCCCGACAGGCACTCGTTGACGTCGGTCTCGCAGCGGGGCCCCGCGTAGCCCCGGCCGCAGCGGCACTCGAAGGAGCCCTGCGTGTTCACGCAGCGCCCAAAGTGCTCGCAGGGGTTGGCGCCTGCCGGGGGTGGGGGGGCCCGTGGGTGTCAGCACCCCGCGGCCTCGGCACCCGCCGGGGTGGGGTGGGGTGGGGGGGGTCCCCCGGGTGCCACCGTCCTCGCAGGGGATCACTGGGCCGGTGGTGAGCGCTGCCCAAGGGTGTTCTCCACCTGATGGTGTTCTCCACCCAGGTGTGCCCACCACCCATGGGTGTCCTCAACCCAAAAATGTCCTCCACCCAGGTATGCCTGCCCCCCATAGATGTCCTCAACCCAAGGGTGCCCTCAACCCAAGGGCATTCTCCACCTGCGGGTGTCCTCCGCCCAGGTTTATCTGCTCCCCATGGGTGTCTTCAACCCAAGGGTGCCCCCAACCCAAGGGTGTTCTCCACCCGAGGGTGTCCTCCACCCAGGTGTGCCCACCACCCATGGGTGTCCTCAACCCAAGGGTGTCCCCCAGCCAGGTTTGACCAGCACCCATTGGTGCCCCCCACCCAAGGGTGCCCCCCCTTCAGGGGTGCCCACCACTCATGGGTGTCCTCCACACAAGGGTGCCCCTCCACCCAAATGTGCCCACCACCCAGGAGTACCCCCAACCCATAGGTGTCCCCCCACCCAGGTTTGCCCACCACCCATGGGTGCCCCTGCTCCTGCCCGTGTCCTCCTCCCCCCATGCATCTGTGGGTGCCCCTTCTGCCTGCACCCTTGGCCCATGGGTGTCCCTTCATGCCCAGACCTCCTACCTGCAGGTGCCCACCACCTAAAGGTGCCCCCTTTCCTGGTCATGCCCCCCAACCAAGGGTGTCCCTGCTCCTGCCAGGACCTCCCCCAGCCACGCATCGCAGCAGCAGGCGTCCCTTCCGCGTGCACCCATGGGTGCCCCCCACCCACGGGTGCCCGCGCACCGATGGAGCACTCGTCGACGTCCTGGTCGCAGGCGCCGCCGGTGAAGCCGGGGGGGCAGGTGCAGATGGCGCGCCCGTTGACGGGGTTGGTGTCGCACACGGCGTCCTCGTGGCAGGGGTTGCTGACGCAGGCGTCGTCCAGGTGGCACAGCAGCCCTGGCGGGGGCCCGCCGGCGTCAGCGGCACCCTGGGGTGCCCCCCGCCCCGGCCGCCACGGCCCCACGTGCGGGGGGTCCGGGGTGGGACAGGGGGTGTGGGGCACCCACGGGCGGGGGTGACTGTGGGGTGTCCACCATGTGCCCTGGGTGCTCCAGGGTGCATCTGCCCCGTGCCAGGTGGGTCCACCCCACACCATGGGTGCTCCAGGGTGCATCTGCCCCACACCGTGGGTGCTCCAGGGTGCATCTGCCCCACACCATGGTGCCCCAGGGTGCATCTGCCCCACACCACGGGTGCTCCAGGGTGCATCTGCCCCGTGCCAGGTGGGTCCACCCCACACCATGGGTGCTCCAGGGTGCATCTGCCCCACACCGTGGGTGCTCCAGGGTGCATCTGCCCCATGATAGGGGTGTCCACCCCACACCACAGGTGCCCCAGGATGTATCTGCCCCATGCCAGGTGGGTCCACCCCACACCACGGGTGCCCCAGGATGCATCTGCCCCACACCACGGGTGCCCCAGGATGCATCTGCCCCATGCCAGGTGGGTCCACCCCACACCATGGGTGCTCCAGGGTGCATCTGCCCCACACCACGGGTGCCCCAGGATGCATCTGCCCTATGCCAGGGGTGTCCGCCCCACACCATGGGTGCCCCAGGGTGCATCTGCCCCACACCGTGGGTGCTCCAGGGTGCATCTGCCCCATGACAGAGGTGTCCACCCCACACCACGGGTGCCCCAAGGTGCATCTGCCCCACTCCACAGGTGCTCCAGGGTGCATCTGCCCCACACCATGGGTGCCCCAGGATGTATCTGCCCCATGCCAGGGGTGTCCACCCCACACCACAGGTGCCCCAGGATGCATCTGCCCCATGCTAGGGTGCCCTTGTGGGTGCCTGCCCCAAGCCACAGGTGCCCACCCCATGTCTAAGGTGCCTCTGCCCCACACCGGGGGTGTCCTCAGGGGCGTCTATCCCATGCCATGGGTGCCCCAGAGGGCACCTGCCCCACGCTAGAGGTGCCCACCCCACCCCACGGGTGCCCACGCCACGCCATGGGTGCCCAGCTGCCTGCCTACCCCACGCCGCGGGTGTCCATCCCACGCCAGGACACCTCCAAAACACCCACCACCACCACCCTTAGGGCGCCCTTCGCCAGTCTATCCGGAGCATCCCACCCCCCCAACCCCAGCACCCAAGGGTGCCCCCTTACCGGTCTTGCCCATGGGGCAGGCGCAGTAGAAGGAGGCGACGCGGTCGTGGCAGGTGGCGCCGTGGAAGCAGACGGCGGTGGCGCAGTCATCGATGTTCTCGCTGCAGCCGGCGCCCGTCCAGCCGTTGACGCAGACGCACGTGTGGCCGCCCTGCGTGTTGAAGCAGGTGCCCCCGTTGTGGCAGGCGTTGGGCTGCAGCTGGCACTCGTCCACGTCCTCCGTGCAGAACTGGCCTGGGTGGGGTGGGGTGGGGGTTGGGGGGGGGGTGAGAGGGTGCTGCGAGGGTGGCCCCCTTTGGCCTGGCACCCACCTCGGTGCTTGCAGCCCATGCATGTGTTCTTCACCCATCCCAGGGCCTACCTTGGTACCTGCATCTTGGTGACCACCCTGGTGACCACCTCAGGGACTCCCTTGGTGCCCACCTTGGTGCCCACCTTGGTGCTTGCAGCCCATGCATGCGTTCTGCACCCATCCCGGTGCCCACCTTGGGTACCTGCATCCTGGTGACCATCCGGGTGACCACCTCAGGGACTCCCTTAGTGCCCACCTCGGTGCTTGCACCCCATGCATGCGTTCTGCACCCATCCCGGGGCCTACCTTGGTACCTGCATCCTGGTGACCACCCTGGTGACCACCTCGGTGCCCACCTCGGTGCTTGCACCCCATGCATGCGCTCTGCACCCATCGCAGGGCCTGCAGCCTGCATCCTAGCACCCATCCTGGCACCCACCTTGAGGACTCCCTTAGCGCCCACCTTGGTGCTTGTACGAACACATGAACTCTGCACCCATCTCGGGGCCTGCACCCTGCATCCTGGCACCCATCCTGGTGATCCCCTTGGTGCCCGCCTTGGTGCTTGCACCCCCTGCATATGCTCTGCACCCATCCCAGTGCCCACCTTGGTACCTACATCCTGGTGACCACCCCGGTGACCGCCTTGCGGACTCCCTTGGTGTCCACCTCGATGTCCACCTCGGTGCTTGCACCCCGTGCATGCGTTCTGCACCCATCCCAGCTCCCAGCCTGAAGCTTGCACCCTGCGTCCTGGTGCCCACCGTGGTGCCCACGTTGGTGACCCTCTTGGTGTCCACCTCAGTGCTTGCACCCCGTGCATGTGCTCTGCACCCATCCTGGGGCCTACCTTGGTACCTGCATCTTGGTGACCACCCTGGTGACCACCTTAGGGACTCCCTTGGTGCCCACCTCGATGTCCACCTTGGTGCTTGCACCCCGTGCTTGCGTTCTGCACCCATCCCAGCTCCCAGCCTGGGGCTTGCACCCTGCGTCCTGGTGCCCACTCTGGTGACCCCCTTGGTGTCCACTTTGGTGCTTGCATCCCGTGCATGTGCTCTGCACCCATCCTGGGGCCTACCTTGGTACCTGCATCTTGGTGACCATCCTGGTGACCACCTCGGGGACTTCCTTGGTGCCCACCTCGATGTCCACCTCGGTGCTTGCACCCCGTGCATGTGCTCTGCACCCATCCCGTGGCCTACCTTGGTACCTGCATCCTGGTGACCACCCTGATGACCACCTCTGGGACTCCCTTGGTGCCCACCTTGGCGCCCACCTTGGTGCTTGCACCCTGTACACGCACTCTGCACCCATCCCGGTGCCCACCTTGGTACCTGCATCCTGGCGCCCACCTCGTACACCCATTCCCATGCCCACCTTGGTGCCTGCACCCCGGGCACCCGCTCTGCGCCCAGCCCGGCGCCCGCACCCACGGGGCGCCCGTACCTGTCCACTCGGGCGGGCACTGGCAGTTGTAGGTGTTGACGCCGTCGACGCAGGTGCCCCCGTTGAGACACTTGTGCCCGGGGCAGTCGTCCCACGTTGACCTCGCACTGCTGCCCCGTGAAGCCTGGGCGACACCACGGGGCTCAGGGTGTGCCGGGGCACCCGCGCCACGGACCCCTCCCATGGGTGTCCAGGACCCCCAAGAACCCCAGTGGGTGCTGGGGACCCCCCACGGGCGCCAGGAACCCCTGCCCAGAGCCAGGGAGCCCCCGATGGGGGAGAGAGACACCCATGGGTGCCAGAGACCCCTGATGGGTGTGAAGGACCCCAGAGACTTCTACAGGTGCCAAGGACCCCCAGGGACCCATGTCCAGCACCAGGGACCCCCATGGGTACCTGGGACCCCAAGAACCCCAATGGGTGCCGGGGACCCCCATGGGTGCCAGGGACCCCCAGGAACCCCCAATGGGTGCCAGGAACCCTAAGGAACCCCTGATGGGTGTGAAGGACCCCAAGGACCCCTACAGGTGTCAAGGACCCCAGGGACCCCTGTCCAGCACCAGGGACCCCCGTGGGCGCCAAGAACCCCTGATGGGCAAGAGGCACCCCAGGGGCTCCCCTGGGTGCCAGGGATCCCCGGGGACTCCTGTCCAGCACTAGGGACACCCATAGGTGCCAAGGACCCCCCCAGGGACCCCTGTCCAGCACCAGGGACCCCCATGAGTGCCAGGGACACCCAGGGACCCCCAATGGGTGCCAGAAACCCTGAGGAACTCCTGATGGGTGTGAAGGACACCAAGGATCCCTACAGGTATCAAGGACCCCCAGGGACCCCTGTCCAGCACCAGGGACCCCCGTGGGTGACAGGGACCTCTGATGGGCAAGAGGCACCCCAGGGGCTCCCCTGGGTGCCAGGGATCCCCGGGACTCCTGTCCAGCACTAGGGACACCCATAGGTGCCAAGGACCCCCCCAGGGACCCCTGTCCAGCGCCAGGGACACCCAGGGACCCCCAATGGGTGCCAGAAACCCTGAGGAACTCCTGATGGGTGTGAAGGACGCCAAGGATCCCTACAGGTATCAAGGACCCCCAGGGACCCCTGTCCAGCACCAGGGACCCCGTGGGTGCCAGGGACCCCAGGAACCCCTGATGGGTGAGAGGGACCCTAGGGACTCCTGATGAGCGCCAAGGACACCTGATGGGCGAGAGGGACCCCAGGGTCTCCCCTGGGTGCCAGGGATCCCCGGGGACTCCTGTCCAGCACTAGGGACACCCATAGGTGCCAAGGACCCCCCCAGGGACCCCTGTCCAGCGCCAGGGACCCCCATGGGTGCCAGGGATCCCCGGGAACCCCGATAGGTGCCAGGGAGCCCTGATGGGTGAGAGGGACCCCAAAGACCCTTGTCCAGCACCAGAGACCCCCATGGGTGCCAGGGACCCCCAAAGACCCCAATAGGTGCCGAGGACTCCTGATGGGTGCCAAGGAGCCCTGATGGGTGAGAGGAACCCCAAGGACCCCCATGAACCCTTGTCCAGCACCAGGGACCCCCATAGGTGCCAGGGACCCCCCAGGGACCCCGATGGGTAAGAGGGACCCCAGGGATCCCTGATGGGCAAGAAGGACCCCAGGAACTCCCACGGGTGCCAGGGATCCCCGGGGATTCCTGTCCAGCACCAGGGACCCCCGATGGGTGCCAGGGACCCCCATGGGCGCCTGGGACCCCCCACACCCCTCACCCCACCACCCCTCAGGACCCGAGACACCCCCCCACCGCAGCACCAAAACCCGGGCATCGCAGCACCCACCCCACCCCCCCCCCCAAGGAGGGCCCAGGCATCCGGGCCGGACTCACCGGGCAGGCAGAGGCAGTCGGAAGCGCGGGGGCCGAGGCGGCGGCAGGTGCCGCCGTTGAGGCAGGGCCGGGGGGGCGCAGGCAGGGGCCGGGGGGGCGGCAGGGGGGGCGGCAGGGGGGGCGAGGGGCACCTCGCAGCGGGGGCCCCCGAAACCGGCGGCGCAGCGGCAGCGGAAAGGAGCCGGGGGCGTTGAGGCAGCGCCCGCCGTGGGCGCAGGGGTTGGGGACGCAGGCGTCCGGCGCCGAGCAGTCCTGGCCTGCGGGGGGGGGGACAAGGGGGGGCACCCATGGGTGCTGCCGAAAGGCACGGCGTCCTGCAGCCTGCTCTGCACCACCCACCCCCCCCCGTATTCCCCCACCCCACCCAGGGCACCCTGCAGCCTGCTCTGCCCCCCCCCCCCAGGCACCCTGGGGCTCTGCCCACCCCCATGTCCGTCCATCTGTCCCCCCCCCGCCATGGGCACCCATGGGGGCCCCCCCGGACCCTGCCTGCACCCTAGACCCACTTCCAGCCCCCCGGGATCCCCCTGCCCACCCACTGGTGACCCCCCCCCAGACTCCTTGGGGACCCACTAGGGATCCTACTAACCCCTGGGGACCCCCCCCAAGCCCCCAGCCAGCCCCATGGGCCCCCCCAGGACCCCCCCAAGCCCCCAGCCAGCCCCATGGGACCCCCCAGGACCCCCCCAAGCCCCCAGCCAGCCCCATGGGGACCCCCCGATGCACCCCCAGGACCCCCAAGACCCCCAACCAATCCATGGGGACACCCCGATGCCCCCCAGGGACCCCAAAGACCCCCCCCCAGACCCCCCGCCAGCCCATGGGGACCCCCCGATGCACCCCCAGGACCCCCCAAGACCCCCAACCAATCCCATGGGGACCCCCCGATGCCCCCCAGGACCCCCCCAACCCCATGGGGACCCCCCAATGCCCCCCCAGGACCCCCAGGGACCCCCCAGACCCCCAGCCAGCCCCATGGGGACCCCCCAATGCCCCCCAGAACCCCCCAAGACCCCCAACCAGCCCCACAGGGCCCCCCCAGGGACCCCCCCAGACCCCCAACCAACCCCACGGGGACCCCCTGATGCCCCCCAGGACCCCCCCCAACCCCATGGGGACCCCCCAATGCCCCCCCAGGGACCCCCAGAACCTCCCCAGGCCCCCATGTGGACCCCCCAATGCCCCCAGGACCCCCCCAGACCCCCAGCCTGGCCCCTGGGGACCCCCAGGGACTCCCCAGGGACCCCCCAGCCCCCCTAAAGACCCCCCCCAATGCCCCCCAGGACCCCCCAAGACCCCCAACCAACCCCATGGGGACCCCCCGATGCCCCCCAGGACCCCCCCCAACCCAGTGGGGTCCCCCCAATGCCCTCCCAGGGACCCCCAGGACCCCCCCAGACCCCAGGCAGCCACCTGGGGACCCCCCAATGCCCCCCAGGACTCCCAACCAACCCCATGGGGACCCCCCAATGCCCCCCCAGGGACCCCCAGAACCTCCCCAATGCCCCCCAGGGACCCCCCTAGACCCCCAACCAACCCCATAGGGCCCCCCCAGGGACCCCCCCCCAGACCCCCAACCAAGCCCATGGGGACCCCCCAATGCCCCCCCAGCCCCCCTAGAGACCCCCTCAATGCCCCCAGGACCCCCCCAGACCCCCAACCAGCCCCATGGGGACACCCCAGGGACCCCCAGGACCCCCCCAGACCCCCAGGGATTCCCCAGGAACCCCCTCAGCCCCCCTGGAGACCCCCCCAATACCCCCCAGGAGCCCCCCAGATCCCCAACCAGCCCCCTGGGGACCTCCCAATGCCCCCCAAGACCCCCCCCAGACCCCTGAAGACCCCCCAATGCCCCCCAGGGACCCCCAACCAACTCCATGGGCCACCCCAAGGACCCCCCCCAGACTCCCAGGACCCCCCAAGACTCCCAACCAGCCCCATGGGGGCCCCCCAAAACCCCCAGCCAGCCCCCCAATGCCCCCCAGGACCCCCGAAGACCCCCAACCAGCCCCATTGGGACCCCCTCAGAGACCCCCAAGACCCCCCCCCAACCCCCTGGGGCCCCCCCCAGGGACCCCCCCCCCGCAGCGCCCCCCCCGGCGGCGCTCACCGCGGAAGCCGCGGGGGCAGGCGCAGTGGTAGTGCAGGGTGCCGTTGCGCAGGGTGCTCTGGCAGAGGCCCCCGTGGGCGCAGGGCGACGGGGCGCAGGGGTCCCGGAACTGGCACCGCTCCCCCAGCAGCCCCGGCTGGCACCTGCCGGGGGGGGGGGGCACCCTCAGCGGGGGGGGGCACCCACGGCACCCGCACCCCCCCCCCCCCACCAATGCGGGACCCACGTGTCCAAGGGGTGGGGGTGAGTCCTGTATGGGTGTATGCAGGGCACCCAATGCACCCAGGGCGGGGGGCACCCCCCCATATGGGTGCATGGGAGGCACCCCAATACACCCCGTATGGGTGCAGGAGGAGCACCCAGGGTGGGGGGCACCCTAACATACCTCATATAGGTGCAAGGGGAGCACCCAATGCACCTAGAATGAGGGACACCCCAAAATATTCCATATGGGTGCAGGGGGAGCACCCAGGGTGGGGGGCACCCCAATAGACCCCATATGGGTACAAAGGGGGCACCCAGAGTGGGGGGCACCCCAAAACACCCCATATGGGTGCAGGGGAAGCACCCAATGCACCCAGGGTGGGGGGCACCCCCATACAGCCCATATGGGTACAAGGAGGGCACCCAGGATGGGGGGCACCCCAAAACATCCCATATGGGTGCAAGTGGGGCACCCAGGGTGGGGGGCACCCAATATACCCCATGTGGGTGCAGGGGGGGGGGCACCCAATACACCAGGGTGAGAGGACCCCAATACACCCCATATGGGTGTGGAGGGGGGCACCCAATGCACACCACATGGGTGCAGGGGGGGGCACCCAATACACCCAGGGCGGGGGGCACCCCAAAGCACCCCATATAGGTGCAAGGGGAGCACCCAATGCACCCAGGGTGGGGGGCACCCCAAAACACCCCATATGGGCGCAAAGGAAGCACCCAGGGTGGGGAGCACCCCACTACACCCCATACGGGTGCGGGGGGGGCACCCCATGCACACCACATGGGTGCGGGGGGGGCACCCCACTATATCCAAGGTGGGTGCCCCCCCCAAAAAACACTGGGTGGAGGGGGGCACCCCGAAACCCCGCAGGCAGGGAAAAGGGGCGGGTGCCCCCCCCCCTTTGAAAAGAGCTGGGTGGGGGCACACGGGGGGGGGGTCCGGGGGGTGGGGGTGCAGGGTGCGGGCGGGCCCAGGCGTCCGGGGTGGGGGACGACACGTGGCCCCACCCGGCGGCGCGGGAACGGGCCCCGGGGAGGCTCCCACGGCCCCGGCACCCAGCACCCTGCCCGGGCAGGCAGCACCCTGCCTGCGCCCGCGGCGGCAGCGGGGGGGGCGGGGGGGGGGGCAGAGGGAGAGCAACACCCCCCCCCCCCCCCGCACCCGGCGTCGGCACCCCGGGGTGCCCCGGCTCGGCCGGCGCTGCGGGGATTGGGGGGGCACCCGGGGGGGGGGCACCCAGTGGGGGGGGACCCAATGTGGGGGGGGGCATGAAAAGGTGGGGGGGCACCCAATGGGGGGGGATGAAGGGGGGGGCTTCAAGGGTGGGGGGGGCACCCTAAGGGGGGGGGGGGAGCACCCTAAGGGGGGGGGGATCCTGGGCCAGGGGGACCCAAAGAGGGGAGCAGCCTGGGGGGGGGGGACCTGGGTCGGGGGGGGGCACCCATGGGTGGGGGGCACCCCTGGGTGGGGGGGGGGAGCCCAGGGGGGCAGAGAGGACCCCAAGGGGGGGATCCTGGGGGGGGGGCACCCATAGGTGGGTGGGTGGGGGGAACCCAGGGGGACAGAGAGGACCCCAAGGGGGGGGGAAATCCGGGGGGGGGGGGCACCCATGGATGGGGGTGGAACCCAGGGCGGGGGGCACCTCAGGGTGGGGGCACCCTGGGGCAGGGGAGCACCTTGGCAGGGGGGGGATCCCGGGGGGGGCACCCATGGGTGGGGGGGGCACCCCAGGGTGGGGGCATCCAAGGGGGGGGGCAGCACCCTGGGGCAGGAGACCCGCGGGCAGGGGAGCACCTTGGCGGGGGGAGAACCCAGGGGGGGCAGGGAGGACTCCAAGGAGGGGGGATCCCGGGGGGGGGGTGGCACCCGTGGGTGGGGGGGGGCACCCATGGGTGGGTGGGGGGGGGGGCTCACAGGCAGGCGGCGCGGCCGTTGGAGTAGAGCACGCACTGGCCCCCGTTCTCGCACGGCCTCGAGCCCTCCAGGCACTGCAGCACTGCGGGGGGGGGGCGCGGGGGGGGGGGTCAGCGGCACCCATGGGACCTCCCGGCACCCACCCGGCACCCCCCCAGCACCCAGGGGACCCCCCGGCACCCCTGGACCCCCCGGGACCCAAAGGACCCCCCCTGCACCCAAAAGACCCCCCCAAGATCCTGAGATCCCCCAGCACCCACAGGACCCCTCCAGCACCCACGGGACCCCCCTGGCACCCCCCTGGCACCCAGGGGACACCCCGGCACCCCTGGGACCCCCTGGGACCCAAAGGACCCCCCCGGCACCCACAGGACCCCCCCGGCACCCAGGGGACACCCAA
>NW_027118684.1:0-47134 GCF_036417845.1 Apteryx mantelli | reverse complement strand
TCTAAACGCCGCACACGCAAAACGCAACGTCGCACCCACGCTCCAGCACACCCTGCCCCGCGCTCCCGCCGCTCCCAGCGCCCGGCCCCGCACCGCCCCCCCCCACTCGCCCCGCACCGCCGCCTCCACGCAGCGACGGCCGCAGCGGGCGGGACGCAGCCCAACGCCCCCGAACCTGCGCGTTCGCCTCACCGGGGGCCCCACGTCCCTCCCTCCACGCCGCCTCCGCCCTCACCCGCCGCACAACCAAAACGCCCTCCCTGCTCGCCGCCATCTTGCTTCCCTGCCGCCGGGGGAGCCCGAGGGGAGGGGGGGAGCAGGGGGAGCCCGAGGGGAGGGGGGAGCGAGGGGGAGCCCGAGGGGAGGGGGGAGCGAGGGGGAGCCCGAGGGGAGGGGGGAGCGAGGGGGGAGCCCGAGGGGAGGGGGGAGCAGGGGAGCCCGAGGGGAGGGGGGAGCGAGGGGGAACCCGAGGGGAGGGGGGAGCGAGGGGGAGCCCGAGGGGCGGGGGGGAGCGAGGGGGAGTCCGAGGGGAGGGGGGAGCGAGGGGGAGCCCGAGGGGCGGGGGGGTCGAGGGGGAGCCGGAGGGGCGGGGGGGAGCAGGGGGAGCGAGGGGGAGCCCGAGGGGCGGGGGGAGCCGGGGGGAGCCCGAGGGGAGGGGGGAGCGAGGGGGGAGCCCGAGGGGCGGGGGGAGCGAGGGGGAGCCCGAGGGGCGGGGGGAGCCCGACGGGCGGGGGGAGCACAAAGGGAGGCGAGACCCGCAATGGCGCACTCGCGTGCTCGCGGCGCGGCGCTGCAGCCGGGCGGCTCACGCGTGCGAACCGCAGCCCGCCGCGGCAGCCCGGGGCTCCCAGCGAGCGCCCCGTGGCTGCCCGTGCCCGTGGCCGCTCCGTGAGCACCGGGAAGGGGCGACGAGCAGGCACCATTCGCTTACCCGTTCCCGAAACGGCGGAGAGCAGCGGCAAACATGGCGACCGGCACTGAGCATGTGCTCGCCGCCTGTGTGCGCACGCGCGCCCCCCCCACCGGGTGCAGTACCGCTTTTTGGACACCGGGTGGCAGCAGTGAGCGCGGCGGAACGCAGTGCGCACGCACGCCCCCCCTTTTCGTGCAATACCGCTTTTTGGACACCCCGAGGGCAGCAGGGAGCATGGCGGCCGCCGTGTGCATGCGCCACGGTGCAGTACTGCTTTTTCGACACCCGAGCGACACGTGTCCGGTAAGGACCACACACACACACACACACACACACCCCCAGCGGGCCACTGCTGCAGGGCGGAGAAGGCACAGGCACCTGGAAGTACAGCTGCTGGCCTGCCCCAGAGCACAACGCGAACGGCTGCTGGGAACCCCGCTGACAGAGAACCGCACCTCCCGCCACCTCGGGAGGCGCAACACGGTCTCCCAGAAGGCCAGTACGGGAAGACTGCACCTCCCGGCATGCCCTGCAGGCTAAAACGGCTGCCGGGAAAACCCCTGCCAGAAAACTATAGCTCCCAGCGTGCCGTGCAGACTAAAAGGGCCGCCCGGAAGCCCGGTGCCGGAAGACTACCGCTCCCAGCATGCCGTGCAAAAGCAACATGGCTGCCCAGAATCTCAGTGCCGGAAGACTACCGCTCCCAGCATGCCGTGCAAAAGCAACATGGCCGCCCGGAAGCCCGGTGCCGGAAGACTACCGCTCCCAGCATGCCCGGCGCCGGGGTGGCACAGCGCTCCCTCACCCTCCCGCCCTTCGCTCCGTAGCCATCGCGTTCCGGCCCGCCCCTCTGCCCGCCGCCCGCCCCGCCGCCCTCGGCACCCGCACCCCGCCGCAGCGCCCCGCAGAGCCCCCCCGCCTGCCCGCCCGCCCTTTGCACAGATTTCACCGCCCTCGCCTCAGCTCACCCGCCCTTATTTACAGCGCCTGCTGCGAGGCGCAGAGTCGCTGCGTGTCGTGCTCGAGCCGCTTCTCCCGGAGGCTTCAGGAACAGCGCTTTCCTTTGAACGGCGTTGCAAAATACTCCACAGACAAAAAAAGAGGCAGAGGCTGCACTTAAAAAACAAACAAACAAACAAACAAACAAACAACCCCCACCCACCTACTTAATGGGACAATTTGCAAGCGTTCCAAGAAGCAGCCCTTCTTCTTTAGGACTTTCCACCTCCTGCCTTTACTGATTGTTAAACGAAATAAACAGGCCAAAGCAAGCCACGCGATTTGCTTGACAGACTGCTCAGTTTTTATTATTCAACAGCACGAGATGCTGGCACACAGTACGTCTGGCACGTTAAAGCATGAAAACGTTACTATTCCCATCACCTTTTTAGCTCGTTTCCTGCAGTGCCGCCAAAGGCTCGTTCCGTTTCGAAAAGAGCCGGCCTTTTCTAGCAGCGATCGCAGCCTAAAGGCTATTCCTAGGGCAGAAAGACTAACGGCTCGCTCGCCTAGGTACCACTTACCTGGCTCCATTAGTTACTACGGGGATTAGCAAGGAAAGCGCATCGCCTTCTCTAAAGGGGAAAGACGCTCTTTTAAGCGCTTCCAGCGACTCCCCAGCATTGTCGTTACTTTGCGCGGCTAGGCAGCTTCTTCAAAGCCAGCTGCAAGAAAGAGTTTGCCTCCAAGGCACAACTTTCTGCTCCCCAGGGGCCGCTCGAGAGGAAAGCGGGCATTCGCCGCCCGCCCTCGGACAAAACGCACGGCAAGCCCTCGAGCACAGCACAAGACACCTTCTCTAGGGAAACCCGCTACTACGTCTCCTTCGCCGCAGGTTTTTCTCGGTATCGTGGCCCATTCGACAAACAAAAGAGGGCGAGAAATGTTTTCATCTGCTCTAAGGGCTTTCGTAGAAGAGAACGACATTGAAAGGAAGTTACTACGGGATTTAGGCTCGGCTACGCACGCTACCCCAGCGCCACGGACTCGCTTTCAAGGGTCGGTAACGTGCGCGTTTTTTGCGCTCGTATTCACGGAACGAACAGGCGCTTCCCCGAGGAGGAGCGTTCGTAAAAAACTCTGACGACGCGTTGCGAGGCAGCAAACCTAGGCGAGCAGTTCTTTACTGGGATCCCTCGGCTGACGTTTCTTCGGCCGCACGCTCGCGGTCAAAGGCGTCTTTCTCACGTCCCGCCGTCAGGGCCTCCCCAGCAATTCCCGCAGCGACTCCCCCTCGGGACAAACAGCTCGAGGACACGCACGGTCTCGCTAAAAGAACGGGGGGGGGGGGGGGGGGAACAAACGCGTGCGCTGCGCGTGGCACTCGCAGACCCGATCTTCGGGTCCAGAAGAAAACTCTCTAAAGCGGACCAGGCGGGCCAAAGAGGTCCCTTCTTTGCGCCACGCTTCTTTCCTCGCGCAGACGTCGGCCGCCTCTCCCCGCTCTCACGGGATCCCCTACCGGCAAGGGCACGGCGAAACGTTTCGGAAACGACAGCGTTTCCCAGAAGCATTTCCAACACCTTGGGAAAACAGCCGAAGGAGAGGCTCACGCGGGGCGCGTAACTAGAAAGAACGCTCCGCACAAAGGCCTCAAATGACCAGCCCGGAGCAGGGATCCCGGGCTCTCCGGGAGCGCAGGAGTTCTCACGTCCCTACTGAATAGAGCGCGCTGCCCGTGAAACACGAGACGCCGCAGCGACGCCGATCGTCGGAGGGAAGCCTGCAATAAGAGCAAAAGAAAAGCAGACGTTGAGGACAAAGACCAAGCTACGAGCCCCTCGCAATCCAGACACGCTTCTAGATTTACCGCCTATTTCAAGGCGCGCCTTCGGCAATTCCGTCCAATTTATTTTCCCAGAAGCCCGCGGCGAGGACGAAACGCCTCTCAAAGGAAGGTACGGCACAACCGCTCTGGCCTATAAACTACCGGTTTCGACACAGGAAAAGCACGGGGAAAGCGCTCGCGTTCCCCCCGAGAAACCACGTCCAAGCGGACCGATGAAGCAGGCCCCAAGTCTGAAAGCGGACCTAAAGGAGCCCGTTTGGCGGCCACGAGCTGGAACACGCCGTTCTCCTCCTCGCTAACAACCTCCCGTAGAGACCGGCAGCTGTACAGCGCCTTCTGCGCTACACGGAGGAGTCGGATACCGGGCAGATGCCGCGTCCCGAACGCGCAACTAGAGATTTGAACGCACGGACGTAAACAAACGCCCGTGACGTAGCGGAGGTCTAGCGTACTCACGTTTACCGTGCGTCGGTTCTCCTGCGCGGACGGGCCGTTCCACCTTCTTTACTCGTTAGCTGACAGACGCCCTAGGAGAAAGCAAAGAAAGGAAGAAATTCAGAACGAAATGAAACAGATCGGAGGCAGCCTCCAAGGCTTTGATCCATCCCCCCAGGCGGCCGAACCCCCTTTGCAAAGGCACATCTCAAAAGACGTGTCCTTCCGCGATCGCTGCGCTCCTGAGAGCCTAATAGTAGATGGTGCTTGTTAAACAGGAATGAGATGGTAAAACAGATGTTTCCCAGTCTCAAAGAGATTTACGGCATCTACGTATTATGATACACCAAAAAGGAAAAACAAGATGCATTTTTTTTTGGGGGGGGGGGGGGGAGGGCGGGCGGTGGGGAAATCCTTAAAGCTTTCAACACCAGCATCTTAATACGGCTTATTTGCACCTTAATTCTGAAGAGAACGAGAAGGGGGGAGAGCTGGCCACAAAGGCGGCGAGGGAAAAAGAGGGAGGCAAAGGCAGACAGAGAAAGGGGACAGCGCAGGGCAGAAGAGGGAGAGGGAGGCAAACGGGCGGACGGGGAGCTGAACAGAGGCGCGGAAACAGAACGAGAAGGCTGCCGAGGGGGACGGAGGGCTGCAAAGGAGCCTGGCGTTCAGCGACGGTATTTTACCGCTCCTCGCGCGTTAGCAGCCCCTTTCAGATGCTTAAGCCCAAATTCTCTCAGCCCTTCACAGCTTCAGTGCCCGCGGCATCTAGTTTCTCCACACTCTCCAATCTTCCTCGCTCTTTCCTGTCCTGCTCAAACCCCCCCCCCAGACCCCTTCTGTACTTACGCGCTTCCTTAAAACAGTATCGCCGAAGTCAACCGAACGGGCTGAGCCGCTCCTCTTCCGCTCGCCGGCCCTCGGAACGTCAGCCTGCAAACGAATCGGACCGCCGAGGTCACCGGCAGAGTCTCCTTTCGGAGCTTCGTCCCCGCCCCCCCCCCAAGCTTTAACGACGGTTTCCCAAGCGGGGCAAACGCAGGGCCTCCCTTCGGCCCCGTAACGGTTGTTATCGCGGGCTCCCAAGTCGCCGTGACGACGCTAAGCGGCAAAGCAAGGCAAAGGCAGCTGGGGGCACAGCTTACCCACCTAGCCGCGAAAATTCCTATTTGAGGCCTCCCTCGCCGCTTTTGCCAGGCAAACGCACCGAAACAAAGCTCCCGACAGGCAGCTGAGGCTGCACACGGACCTCGGGGCCCCGCTAGCAACAGCGACGCCGGAGCCGCCGGGCTGCCAGGCGCTATTCCCCCCCCCACACACACCCTCCCCTGCCGGCCTGGCGAAGCGCGGCTTACGACTCACGAGTGCGGGAAGGACGCCGCCGAGCTTCCCGCGGCCGAAGGCTCCTCGTCAGGAGCGGGCAGAGAACCTTTCCGCCGGCGTTCGGAGTCCCCCGGCCGCTCTCGGCACCCGAGAACTTGCCGACAAAGGGCTGAGGGCGGGAGCCCGCACTTCCTCACGGCAGCACACAGCCGTTCCCCGACGTGCCCAACGCCTAGGAGTAGCGCAATTTATAAAGACAAAAACAGCACCGCTACAGGGCGTAAAGCCAAGCTGAAATTCCGACAGCCAAATCTTCGCGCCCGACAGAACGGGCCATGTGCATCGGCGCCTACAGCTCGAGGCTAGCGAGGCCTCGCGGGCGATGCTTCTCTGGCAGGCTGCGCAGCTGAACTCCTGCGTCTTGCCCGAGAGCGTGCGCTGCCCACAAAAGCACAGAGCGAAGGAAGGAAGGAAGGAAGGAAGGAAATAAATCGATTCAAAGGTCGGCAGAAAATCGTAACAATCCAAAGTTGTTTCTAACCACAAAAGCGCATCTAATACACGAGAAGGAGCCTTAATTCCGCAAGGCTTTCACTTTTCTTCTAGCTGCCGCCTTCCTGCTGCCCCAAATGCCATTGCCAGGCAATCAACCTGGGGTCGCGCTAACTGAGCCTTCCTGAAAGCCATCTCTTCGTTTTACAATTCGCACGCTTCCCTCTCCCTCTGGCCACCTGACCGCCGTTCCCCTAAGACAGGAATTTGCTGCCTTGGGGCTCTTAAAGCACGACGCTTCGCAGACACAGAAAGTCACGCGCGCAGAAACGGATGGACGTGGCATCCTTTCTGTAACGCGTACGCACCTTCCGTTAGATGTCGGTCACCTGTTATTCCGATCGCTATTAACGGCGAACCTTCCTCGCCGGGAGGAACGGGCTTTCCCTTTTGGGGCGACGGAGACGGCTCTCGCTCGGTTCCTTTTCGTTTTATTACTTTGGCTCGCTTACGTTTTTCTGGTCTCTTCAACTTCAGCCGTAGCAATGAATCTGGAAATTAAATACCCTATCTTTCCTTTTCTACGTACGCGTGTACGATAACAAAACAAAATACAAACCACCAAAGCAAAACTAAGGCAGCTACGGTTAACGATAGCCGCAGGGTAACAACGGGTCGCTTAGTCCTCAGCGCTGCCTCCGGAAGGCCGAAATAACGAACGTTCCGCATCAAGAGTTACCTTAGTTACCCGGGCCAGAACGCCTCCTACTGCCGCAGCTTCTGGGGAGATGGAGGGTCCGCTGCTGCGTTCTTGCTTCCTCGTTTCAGCCCGCCCCTTAGGGACTAAGCGCAAAAAACCGCTCGCTCGTCCGCCTTTGCTCTTTGTCAGTATTTGCTATCGTCGGTTCCGCCTCTGTAACGAAGAGAGAAAATTGCATTTCGCTTCCAAGAAAACACTTCGACTGACGCGAGTTCTTTTTCTCTTTCCCATGTTTTTTCCCCCCCCCGCCCCCCCTTTCTTTCTTTTTCCTTCTTTCCCTCAAAGGAAAGGTCTTAATACACCGCCTTGCATCGTACGTTACAGAGGAAACCCTTTGGAAACACTACAGGGCCGACGCCGCGCCGCAACCCTGCTCCGGGGCCCGCCTGCCCCCCCGCTCCAGCCCGGCCCGCGCCGCCAACGAACCGGCGCCCTAAACGCCGCACACGCAAAACGCAACGTCGCACCCACGCTCCAGCACACCCTGCCCCGCGCTCCCGCCGCTCCCAGCGCCCGGCCCCGCACCGCCCCCCCCCACTCGCCCCGCACCGCCGCCTCCACGCAGCGACGGCCGCAGCGGGCGGGACGCAGCCCAACGCCCCCGAACCTGCGCGTTCGCCTCACCGGGGGCCCCACGTCCCTCCCTCCACGCCGCCTCCGCCCTCACCCGCCGCACAACCAAAACGCCCTCCCTGCTCGCCGCCATCTTGCTTCCCTGCCGCCGGGGGAGCCCGAGGGGAGGGGGGGAGCAGGGGGAGCCCGAGGGGAGGGGGGAGCGAGGGGGAGCCCGAGGGGAGGGGGGAGCGAGGGGGAGCCCGAGGGGAGGGGGGAGCGAGGGGGAGCCCGAGGGGAGGGGGGAGCAGGGGGAGCCCGAGGGGAGGGGGGAGCGAGGGGGAACCCGAGGGGAGGGGGGAGCGAGGGGGAGCCCGAGGGGCGGGGGGGAGCGAGGGGGAGTCCGAGGGGAGGGGGGAGCGAGGGGGAGCCCGAGGGGCGGGGGGGAGCGAGGGGGAGCCGGAGGGGCGGGGGGAGCAGGGGGAGCGAGGGGGAGCCCGAGGGGCGGGGGGAGCCGGGGGAGCCCGAGGGGAGGGGGGAGCGAGGGGGAGCCCGAGGGGCGGGGGGGAGCGAGGGGGAGCCCGAGGGGCGGGGGGAGCCCGAGGGGCGGGGGGAGCACAAAGGGAGGCGAGACCCGCAATGGCGCACTCGCGTGCTCGCGGCGCGGCGCTGCAGCCGGGCGGCTCACGCGTGCGAACCGCAGCCCGCCGCGGCAGCCCGGGGCTCCCAGCGAGCGCCCCGTGGCTGCCCGTGCCCGTGGCCGCTCCGTGAGCACCGGGAAGGGGCGACGAGCAGGCACCATTCGCTTACCCGTTCCCGAAACGGCGGAGAGCAGCGGCAAACATGGCGACCGGCACTGAGCATGTGCTCGCCGCCTGTGTGCGCACGCGCGCCCCCCCCACCGGGTGCAGTACCGCTTTTTGGACACCGGGTGGCAGCAGTGAGCGCGGCGGAACGCAGTGCGCACGCACGCCCCCCCTTTTCGTGCAATACCGCTTTTTGGACACCCCGAGGGCAGCAGGGAGCATGGCCGGCCGCCGTGTGCATGCGCCACGGTGCAGTACTGCTTTTTCGACACCCGAGCGACACGTGTCCGGTAAGGACCACACACACACACACACACACACACCCCCAGCGGGCCACTGCTGCAGGGCGGAGAAGGCACAGGCACCTGGAAGTACAGCTGCTGGCCTGCCCCAGAGCACAACGCGAACGGCTGCTGGGAACCCCGCTGACAGAGAACCGCACCTCCCGCCACCTCGGGAGGCGCAACACGGTCTCCCAGAAGGCCAGTACGGGAAGACTGCACCTCCCGGCATGCCCTGCAGGCTAAAACGGCTGCCGGGAAAACCCCTGCCAGAAAACTATAGCTCCCAGCGTGCCGTGCAGACTAAAAGGGCCGCCCGGAAGCCCGGTGCCGGAAGACTACCGCTCCCAGCATGCCGTGCAAAAGCAACATGGCTGCCCAGAATCTCAGTGCCGGAAGACTACCGCTCCCAGCATGCCGTGCAAAAGCAACATGGCCGCCCGGAAGCCCGGTGCCGGAAGACTACCGCTCCCAGCATGCCCGGCGCCGGGGTGGCACAGCGCTCCCTCACCCTCCCGCCCTTCGCTCCGTAGCCATCGCGTTCCGGCCCGCCCCTCTGCCCGCCGCCCGCCCCGCCCGCCCTCGGCACCCGCACCCCGCCGCAGCGCCCCGCAGAGCCCCCCCGCCTGCCCGCCCGCCCTTTGCACAGATTTCACCGCCCTCGCCTCAGCTCACCCGCCCTTATTTACAGCGCCTGCTGCGAGGCGCAGAGTCGCTGCGTGTCGTGCTCGAGCCGCTTCTCCCGGAGGCTTCAGGAACAGCGCTTTCCTTTGAACGGCGTTGCAAAATACTCCACAGACAAAAAAAGAGGCAGAGGCTGCACTTAAAAAACAAACAAACAAACAAACAAACAAACAACCCCCACCCACCTACTTAATGGGACAATTTGCAAGCGTTCCAAGAAGCAGCCCTTCTTCTTTAGGACTTTCCACCTCCTGCCTTTACTGATTGTTAAACGAAATAAACAGGCCAAAGCAAGCCACGCGATTTGCTTGACAGACTGCTCAGTTTTTATTATTCAACAGCACGAGATGCTGGCACACAGTACGTCTGGCACGTTAAAGCATGAAAACGTTACTATTCCCATCACCTTTTTAGCTCGTTTCCTGCAGTGCCGCCAAAGGCTCGTTCCGTTTCGAAAAGAGCCGGCCTTTTCTAGCAGCGATCGCAGCCTAAAGGCTATTCCTAGGGCAGAAAGACTAACGGCTCGCTCGCCTAGGTACCACTTACCTGGCTCCATTAGTTACTACGGGGATTAGCAAGGAAAGCGCATCGCCTTCTCTAAAGGGGAAAGACGCTCTTTTAAGCGCTTCCAGCGACTCCCCAGCATTGTCGTTACTTTGCGCGGCTAGGCAGCTTCTTCAAAGCCAGCTGCAAGAAAGAGTTTGCCTCCAAGGCACAACTTTCTGCTCCCCAGGGGCCGCTCGAGAGGAAAGCGGGCATTCGCCGCCCGCCCTCGGACAAAACGCACGGCAAGCCCTCGAGCACAGCACAAGACACCTTCTCTAGGGAAACCCGCTACTACGTCTCCTTCGCCGCAGGTTTTTCTCGGTATCGTGGCCCATTCGACAAACAAAAGAGGGCGAGAAATGTTTTCATCTGCTCTAAGGGCTTTCGTAGAAGAGAACGACATTGAAAGGAGTTACTACGGGATTTAGGCTCGGCTACGCACGCTACCCCAGCGCCACGGACTCGCTTTCAAGGGTCGGTAACGTGCGCGTTTTTTGCGCTCGTATTCACGGAACGAACAGGCGCTTCCCCGAGGAGGAGCGTTCGTAAAAAACTCTGACGACGCGTTGCGAGGCAGCAAACCTAGGCGAGCAGTTCTTTACTGGGATCCCTCGGCTGACGTTTCTTCGGCCGCACGCTCGCGGTCAAAGGCGTCTTTCTCACGTCCCGCCGTCAGGGCCTCCCCAGCAATTCCCGCAGCGACTCCCCCCTCGGGACAAACAGCTCGAGGACACGCACGGTCTCGCTAAAAGAACGGGGGGGGGGGGGGGGGGGGGAACAAACGCGTGCGCTGCGCGTGGCACTCGCAGACCCGATCTTCGGGTCCAGAAGAAAACTCTCTAAAGCGGACCAGGCGGGCCAAAGAGGTCCCTTCTTTGCGCCACGCTTCTTTCCTCGCGCAGACGTCGGCCGCCTCTCCCCGCTCTCACGGGATCCCCTACCGGCAAGGGCACGGCGAAACGTTTCGGAAACGACAGCGTTTCCCAGAAGCATTTCCAACACCTTGGGAAAACAGCCGAAGGAGAGGCTCACGCGGGGCGCGTAACTAGAAAGAACGCTCCGCACAAAGGCCTCAAATGACCAGCCCGGAGCAGGGATCCCGGGCTCTCCGGGAGCGCAGGAGTTCTCACGTCCCTACTGAATAGAGCGCGCTGCCCGTGAAACACGAGACGCCGCAGCGACGCCGATCGTCGGAGGGAAGCCTGCAATAAGAGCAAAAGAAAAGCAGACGTTGAGGACAAAGACCAAGCTACGAGCCCCTCGCAATCCAGACACGCTTCTAGATTTACCGCCTATTTCAAGGCGCGCCTTCGGCAATTCCGTCCAATTTATTTTCCCAGAAGCCCGCGGCGAGGACGAAACGCCTCTCAAAGGAAGGTACGGCACAACCGCTCTGGCCTATAAACTACCGGTTTCGACACAGGAAAAGCACGGGGAAAGCGCTCGCGTTCCCCCCGAGAAACCACGTCCAAGCGGACCGATGAAGCAGGCCCCAAGTCTGAAAGCGGACCTAAAGGAGCCCGTTTGGCGGCCACGAGCTGGAACACGCCGTTCTCCTCCTCGCTAACAACCTCCCGTAGAGACCGGCAGCTGTACAGCGCCTTCTGCGCTACACGGAGGAGTCGGATACCGGGCAGATGCCGCGTCCCGAACGCGCAACTAGAGATTTGAACGCACGGACGTAAACAAACGCCCGTGACGTAGCGGAGGTCTAGCGTACTCACGTTTACCGTGCGTCGGTTCTCCTGCGCGGACGGGCCGTTCCACCTTCTTTACTCGTTAGCTGACAGACGCCCTAGGAGAAAGCAAAGAAAGGAAGAAATTCAGAACGAAATGAAACAGATCGGAGGCAGCCTCCAAGGCTTTGATCCATCCCCCCAGGCGGCCGAACCCCCTTTGCAAAGGCACATCTCAAAAGACGTGTCCTTCCGCGATCGCTGCGCTCCTGAGAGCCTAATAGTAGATGGTGCTTGTTAAACAGGAATGAGATGGTAAAACAGATGTTTCCCAGTCTCAAAGAGATTTACGGCATCTACGTATTATGATACACCAAAAAGGAAAAACAAGATGCATTTTTTTTTTGGGGGGGGGGGGGGAGGGCGGGCGGTGGGGAAATCCTTAAAGCTTTCAACACCAGCATCTTAATACGGCTTATTTGCACCTTAATTCTGAAGAGAACGAGAAGGGGGGGGAGCTGGCCACAAAGGCGGCGAGGGAAAAAGAGGGAGGCAAAGGCAGACAGAGAAAGGGGACAGCGCAGGGCAGAAGAGGGAGAGGGAGGCAAACGGGCGGACGGGGAGCTGAACAGAGGCGCGGAAACAGAACGAGAAGGCTGCCGAGGGGGACGGAGGGCTGCAAAGGAGCCTGGCGTTCAGCGACGGTATTTTACCGCTCCTCGCGCGTTAGCAGCCCCTTTCAGATGCTTAAGCCCAAATTCTCTCAGCCCTTCACAGCTTCAGTGCCCGCGGCATCTAGTTTCTCCACACTCTCCAATCTTCCTCGCTCTTTCCTGTCCTGCTCAAACCCCCCCCCCAGACCCCTTCTGCACTTACGCGCTTCCTTAAAACAGTATCGCCGAAGTCAACCGAACGGGCTGAGCCGCTCCTCTTCCGCTCGCCGGCCCTCGGAACGTCAGCCTGCAAACGAATCGGACCGCCGAGGTCACCGGCAGAGTCTCCTTTCGGAGCTTCGTCCCCGCCCCCCCCCCAAGCTTTAACGACGGTTTCCCAACCAAGCGGGGCAAACGCAGGGCCTCCCTTCGGCCCCGTAACGGTTGTTATCGCGGGCTCCCAAGTCGCCGTGACGACGCTAAGCGGCAAAGCAAGGCAAAGGCAGCTGGGGGCACAGCTTACCCACCTAGCCGCGAAAATTCCTATTTGAGGCCTCCCTCGCCGCTTTTGCCAGGCAAACGCACCGAAACAAAGCTCCCGACAGGCAGCTGAGGCTGCACACGGACCTCGGGGCCCCGCTAGCAACAGCGACGCCGGAGCCGCCGGGCTGCCAGGCGCTATTCCCCCCCCCACACACACCCTCCCCTGCCGGCCTGGCGAAGCGCGGCTTACGACTCACGAGTGCGGGAAGGACGCCGCCGAGCTTCCCGCGGCCGAAGGCTCCTCGTCAGGAGCGGGCAGAGAACCTTTCCGCCGGCGTTCGGAGTCCCCCGGCCGCTCTCGGCACCCGAGAACTTGCCGACAAAGGGCTGAGGGCGGGAGCCCGCACTTCCTCACGGCAGCACACAGCCGTTCCCCGACGTGCCCAACGCCTAGGAGTAGCGCAATTTATAAAGACAAAAACAGCACCGCTACAGGGCGTAAAGCCAAGCTGAAATTCCGACAGCCAAATCTTCGCGCCCGACAGAACGGGCCATGTGCATCGGCGCCTACAGCTCGAGGCTAGCGAGGCCTCGCGGGCGATGCTTCTCTGGCAGGCTGCGCAGCTGAACTCCTGCGTCTTGCCCGAGAGCGTGCGCTGCCCACAAAAGCACAGAGCGAAGGAAGGAAGGAAGGAAGGAAGGAAATAAATCGATTCAAAGGTCGGCAGAAAATCGTAACAATCCAAAGTTGTTTCTAACCACAAAAGCGCATCTAATACACGAGAAGGAGCCTTAATTCCGCAAGGCTTTCACTTTTCTTCTAGCTGCCGCCTTCCTGCTGCCCCAAATGCCATTGCCAGGCAATCAACCTGGGGTCGCGCTAACTGAGCCTTCCTGAAAGCCATCTCTTCGTTTTACAATTCGCACGCTTCCCTCTCCCTCTGGCCACCTGACCGCCGTTCCCCTAAGACAGGAATTTGCTGCCTTGGGGCTCTTAAAGCACGACGCTTCGCAGACACAGAAAGTCACGCGCGCAGAAACGGATGGACGTGGCATCCTTTCTGTAACGCGTACGCACCTTCCGTTAGATGTCGGTCACCTGTTATTCCGATCGCTATTAACGGCGAACCTTCCTCGCCGGGAGGAACGGGCTTTCCCTTTTGGGGCGACGGAGACGGCTCTCGCTCGGTTCCTTTTCGTTTTATTACTTTGGCTCGCTTACGTTTTTCTGGTCTCTTCAACTTCAGCCGTAGCAATGAATCTAGAAAATAAATACCCTATCTTTCCTTTTCTACGTACGCGTGTACGATAACAAAACAAAATACAAACCACCAAAGCAAAACTAAGGCAGCTACGGTTAACGATAGCCGCAGGGTAACAACGGGTCGCTTAGTCCTCAGCGCTGCCTCCGGAAGGCCGAAATAACGAACGTTCCGCATCAAGAGTTACCTTAGTTACCCGGGCCAGAACGCCTCCTACTGCCGCAGCTTCTGGGGAGATGGAGGGTCCGCTGCTGCGTTCTTGCTTCCTCGTTTCAGCCCGCCCCTTAGGGACTAAGCGCAAAAAACCGCTCGCTCGTCCGCCTTTGCTCTTTGTCAGCATTTGCTATCGTCGGTTCCGCCTCTGTAACGAAGAGAGAAAATTGCATTTCGCTTCCAAGAAAACACTTCGACTGACGCGAGTTCTTTTTCTCTTTCCCATGTTTTTTCCCCCCCCCGCCCCCCCTTTCTTTCTTTTTCCTTCTTTCCCTCAAAGGAAAGGTCTTAATACACCGCCTTGCATCGTACGTTACAGAGGAAACCCTTTGGAAACACTACAGGGCCGACGCCGCGCCGCAACCCTGCTCCGGGGCCCGCCTGCCCCCCCGCTCCAGCCCGGCCCGCGCCGCCAACGAACCGGCGCCCTAAACGCCGCACACACAAAACACAACGTCGCACCCACGCTCCAGCACACCCTGCCCCGCGCTCCCGCCGCTCCCGGCGCCCGGCCCCAGCCCGCCCCCCCCCACTCGCCCCGCACCGCCGCCTCCACGCAGCGACGGCCGCAGCGGGCGGGACGCAGCCCGACGCCCCCGAACCTGCGCGTTCGCCTCACCGGGGGCCCCACGTCCCTCCCTCCACGCCGCCTCCGCCCTCACCCGCCGCACAACCAAAACACCCTCCCTGCTCGCCGCCATCTTGCTTCCCTGCCGCCGGGGGAGCCCGAGGGGAGGGGGGGAGCAGGGGGAACCCGAGGGGAGGGGGGAGCCGGGGAACCCGAGGGGAGGGGGGAGCGAGGGGGAGCCCGAGGGGCGGGGGGGAGCGAGGGGGAGCCCGAGGGGAGGGGGGAGCAGGGAGAGCCCGAGGGGAGGGGGGAGCAGGGGGAGCCCGAGGGGAGGGGGGAGCGAGGGGGAACCCGAGGGGCGGGGGGGAGCGAGGGGGAGCCCGAGGGGAGGGGGGAGCGAGGGGGAGCCCGAGGGGAGGGGGGAGCAGGGGGAGCCCGAGGGGAGGGGGGAGCAGGGGGAACCCGAGGGGAGGGGGGAGCAGGGGGAGCCCGAGGGGAGGGGGGAGCGAGGGGGAGCCCGAGGGGAGGGGGGAGCGAGGGGGAGCCCGAGGGGAGGGGGGAGCAGGGGGAACCCGAGGGGAGGGGGGAGCAGGGGGAGCCCGAGGGGAGGGGGGAGCCGGAGGAGCCCGAGGGGAGGGGGGAGCGAGGGGGAACCCGAGGGGAGGGGGGAGCGAGGGGGAGGCCGAGGGGCGGGGGGGAGCGAGGGGGAGTCCGAGGGGAGGGGGGAGCGAGGGGGAGCCCGAGGGGCGGGGGGGAGCGAGGGGGAG
Organism: Apteryx mantelli; assembly: GCF_036417845.1. NCBI lineage: Eukaryota > Metazoa > Chordata > Aves > Apterygiformes > Apterygidae > Apteryx > Apteryx mantelli. Next base: position 31,932 of record NW_027118684.1, on the reverse strand, counting down.
CCGGAGGGGCGGGGGGAGCAGGGGGAGCGAGGGGGAGCCCGAGGGGCGGGGGGAGCGAGGGGGAGCCCGAGGGGCGGGGGGAGCGAGGGGGAGCCCGAGGGGCGGGGGGGGAGCGAGGGGGAGCCCGAGGGGCGGGGGGGAGCCGGAGGGGCGGGGGGAGCAGGGGGAGCGAGGGGGAGCCCGAGGGGCGGGGGGAGCCGGGGGAGCCCGAGGGGCGGGGGGAGCGAGGGGGAGCCCGAGGGGCGGGGGGAGCCCGACGGGCGGGGGGAGCACAAAGGGAGGCGAGACCCGCAATGGCGCACTCGCGTGCTCGCGGCGCGGCGCTGCAGCCGGGCGGCTCACGCGTGCGAACCGCAGCCCGCCGCGGCAGCCCGGGGCTCCCAGCGAGCGCCCCGTGGCTGCCCGTGCCCGTGGCCGCTCCGTGAGCACCGGGAAGGGGCGACGAGCAGGCACCATTCGCTTACCCGTTCCCGAAACGGCGGAGAGCAGCGGCAAACATGGCGACCGGCACTGAGCATGTGCTCGCCGCCTGTGTGCGCACGCGCGCCCCCCCCACCGGGTGCAGTACCGCTTTTTGGACACCGGGTGGCAGCAGTGAGCGCGGCGGAACGCAGTGCGAACGCACGCCCCCCCCCCACCGGGTGCAGTACCGCTTTTTGGACACCGGGTGGCAGCAGTGAGCGCGGCGGAACGCAGTGCGCACGCACGCCCCCCCCACCGGGTGCAGTACCGCTTTTTGGACACCGGGTGGCAGCAGTGAGCGCGGCGGAACGCAGTGCGCACGCACGCCCCCCCTTTTCGTGCAATACCGCTTTTTGGACACCCCGAGGGCAGCAGGGAGCATGGCCGGCCGCCGTGTGCATGCGCCACGGTGCAGTACTGCTTTTTCGACACCCGAGCGACACGTGTCCGGTAAGGACCACACACACACACACACACACACACCCCCAGCGGGCCACTGCTGCAGGGCGGAGAAGGCACAGGCACCTGGAAGTACAGCTGCTGGCCTGCCCCAGAGCACAACGCGAACGGCTGCTGGGAACCCCGCTGACAGAGAACCGCACCTCCCGCCACCTCGGGAGGCGCAACACGGTCTCCCAGAAGGCCAGTACGGGAAGACTGCACCTCCCGGCATGCCCTGCAGGCTAAAACGGCTGCCGGGAAAACCCCTGCCAGAAAACTATAGCTCCCAGCGTGCCGTGCAGACTAAAAGGGCCGCCCGGAAGCCCGGTGCCGGAAGACTACCGCTCCCAGCATGCCGTGCAAAAGCAACATGGCTGCCCAGAATCTCAGTGCCGGAAGACTACCGCTCCCAGCATGCCGTGCAAAAGCAACATGGCCGCCCGGAAGCCCGGTGCCGGAAGACTACCGCTCCCAGCATGCCCGGCGCCGGGGTGGCACAGCGCTCCCTCACCCTCCCGCCCTTCGCTCCGTAGCCATCGCGTTCCGGCCCGCCCCTCTGCCCGCCGCCCGCCCGCCCGCCCTCGGCACCCGCACCCCGCCGCAGCGCCCCGCAGAGCCCCCCCGCCTGCCCGCCCGCCCGCCCTTTGCACAGATTTCACCGCCCTCGCCTCAGCTCACCCGCCCTTATTTACAGCGCCTGCTGCGAGGCGCAGAGTCGCTGCGTGTCGTGCTCGAGCCGCTTCTCCCGGAGGCTTCAGGAACAGCGCTTTCCTTTGAACGGCGTTGCAAAATACTCCACAGACAAAAAAGAGGCAGAGGCTGCACTTAAAAAACAAACAAACAAACAAACAAACAAACAACCCCCACCCACCTACTTAATGGGACAATTTGCAAGCGTTCCAAGAAGCAGCCCTTCTTCTTTAGGACTTTCCACCTCCTGCCTTTACTGATTGTTAAACGAAATAAACAGGCCAAAGCAAGCCACGCGATTTGCTTGACAGACTGCTCAGTTTTTATTATTCAACAGCACGAGATGCTGGCACACAGTACGTCTGGCACGTTAAAGCATGAAAACGTTACTATTCCCATCACCTTTTTAGCTCGTTTCCTGCAGTGCCGCCAAAGGCTCGTTCCGTTTCGAAAAGAGCCGGCCTTTTCTAGCAGCGATCGCAGCCTAAAGGCTATTCCTAGGGCAGAAAGACTAACGGCTCGCTCGCCTAGGTACCACTTACCTGGCTCCATTAGTTACTACGGGGATTAGCAAGGAAAGCGCATCGCCTTCTCTAAAGGGGAAAGACGCTCTTTTAAGCGCTTCCAGCGACTCCCCAGCATTGTCGTTACTTTGCGCGGCTAGGCAGCTTCTTCAAAGCCAGCTGCAAGAAAGAGTTTGCCTCCAAGGCACAACTTTCTGCTCCCCAGGGGCCGCTCGAGAGGAAAGCGGGCATTCGCCGCCCGCCCTCGGACAAAACGCACGGCAAGCCCTCGAGCACAGCACAAGACACCTTCTCTAGGGAAACCCGCTACTACGTCTCCTTCGCCGCAGGTTTTTCTCGGTATCGTGGCCCATTCGACAAACAAAAGAGGGCGAGAAATGTTTTCATCTGCTCTAAGGGCTTTCGTAGAAGAGAACGACATTGAAAGGAGTTACTACGGGATTTAGGCTCGGCTACGCACGCTACCCCAGCGCCACGGACTCGCTTTCAAGGGTCGGTAACGTGCGCGTTTTTTGCGCTCGTATTCACGGAACGAACAGGCGCTTCCCCGAGGAGGAGCGTTCGTAAAAAACTCTGACGACGCGTTGCGAGGCAGCAAACCTAGGCGAGCAGTTCTTTACTGGGATCCCTCGGCTGACGTTTCTTCGGCCGCACGCTCGCGGTCAAAGGCGTCTTTCTCACGTCCCGCCGTCAGGGCCTCCCCAGCAATTCCCGCAGCGACTCCCCCCTCGGGACAAACAGCTCGAGGACACGCACGGTCTCGCTAAAAGAACGGGGGGGGGGCGGGGGGGGGGGGGACAAACGCGTGCGCTGCGCGTGGCACTCGCAGACCCGATCTTCAGGTCCAGAAGAAAACTCTCTAAAGCGGACCAGGCGGGCCAAAGAGGTCCCTTCTTTGCGCCACGCTTCTTTCCTCGCGCAGACGTCGGCCGCCTCTCCCCGCTCTCACGGGATCCCCTACCGGCAAGGGCACGGCGAAACGTTTCGGAAACGACAGCGTTTCCCAGAAGCATTTCCAACACCTTGGGAAAACAGCCGAAGGAGAGGCTCACGCGGGGCGCGTAACTAGAAAGAACGCTCCGCACAAAGGCCTCAAATGACCAGCCCGGAGCAGGGATCCCGGGCTCTCCGGGAGCGCAGGAGTTCTCACGTCCCTACTGAATAGAGCGCGCTGCCCGTGAAACACGAGACGCCGCAGCGACGCCGATCGTCGGAGGGAAGCCTGCAATAAGAGCAAAAGAAAAGCAGACGTTGAGGACAAAGACCAAGCTACGAGCCCCTCGCAATCCAGACACGCTTCTAGATTTACCGCCTATTTCAAGGCGCGCCTTCGGCAATTCCGTCCAATTTATTTTCCCAGAAGCCCGCGGCGAGGACGAAACGCCTCTCAAAGGAAGGTACGGCACAACCGCTCTGGCCTATAAACTACCGGTTTCGACACAGGAAAAGCACGGGGAAAGCGCTCGCGTTCCCCCCGAGAAACCACGTCCAAGCGGACCGATGAAGCAGGCCCCAAGTCTGAAAGCGGACCTAAAGGAGCCCGTTTGGCGGCCACGAGCTGGAACACGCCGTTCTCCTCCTCGCTAACAACCTCCCGTAGAGACCGGCAGCTGTACAGCGCCTTCTGCGCTACACGGAGGAGTCGGATACCGGGCAGATGCCGCGTCCCGAACGCGCAACTAGAGATTTGAACGCACGGACGTAAACAAACGCCCGTGACGTAGCGGAGGTCTAGCGTACTCACGTTTACCGTGCGTCAGTTCTCCTGCGCGGACGGGCCGTTCCACCTTCTTTACTCGTTAGCTGACAGACGCCCTAGGAGAAAGCAAAGAAAGGAAGAAATTCAGAACGAAATGAAACAGATCGGAGGCAGCCTCCAAGGCTTTGATCCATCCCCCCAGGCGGCCGAACCCCCTTTGCAAAGGCACATCTCAAAAGACGTGTCCTTCCGCGATCGCTGCGCTCCTGAGAGCCTAATAGTAGATGGTGCTTGTTAAACAGGAATGAGATGGTAAAACAGATGTTTCCCAGTCTCAAAGAGATTTACGGCATCTACGTATTATGATACACCAAAAAGGAAAAACAAGATGCATTTTTTTTTGGGGGGGGGGGGGAGGGCGGGCGGTGGGGAAATCCTTAAAGCTTTCAACACCAGCATCTTAATACGGCTTATTTGCACCTTAATTCTGAAGAGAACGAGAAGGGGGGAGAGCTGGCCACAAAGGCGGCGAGGGAAAAAGAGGGAGGCAAAGGCAGACAGAGAAAGGGGACAGCGCAGGGCAGAAGAGGGAGAGGGAGGCAAACGGGCGGACGGGGAGCTGAACAGAGGCGCGGAAACAGAACGAGAAGGCTGCCGAGGGGGACGGAGGGCTGCAAAGGAGCCTGGCGTTCAGCGACGGTATTTTACCGCTCCTCGCGCGTTAGCAGCCCCTTTCAGATGCTTAAGCCCAAATTCTCTCAGCCCTTCACAGCTTCAGTGCCCGCGGCATCTAGTTTCTCCACACTCTCCAATCTTCCTCGCTCTTTCCTGTCCTGCTCAAACCCCCCCCCCCAGACCCCTTCTGTACTTACGCGCTTCCTTAAAACAGTATCGCCGAAGTCAACCGAACGGGCTGAGCCGCTCCTCTTCCGCTCGCCGGCCCTCGGAACGTCAGCCTGCAAACGAATCGGACCGCCGAGGTCACCGGCAGAGTCTCCTTTCGGAGCTTCGTCCCCGCCCCCCCCCCCAAGCTTTAACGACGGTTTCCCAAGCGGGGCAAACGCAGGGCCTCCCTTCGGCCCCGTAACGGTTGTTATCGCGGGCTCCCAAGTCGCCGTGACGACGCTAAGCGGCAAAGCAAGGCAAAGGCAGCTGGGGGCACAGCTTACCCACCTAGCCGCGAAAATTCCTATTTGAGGCCTCCCTCGCCGCTTTTGCCAGGCAAACGCACCGAAACAAAGCTCCCGACAGGCAGCTGAGGCTGCACACGGACCTCGGGGCCCCGCTAGCAACAGCGACGCCGGAAGCCGCCGGGCTGCCAGGCGCTATTCCCCCCCACACACACACCCTCCCCTGCCGGCCTGGCGAAGCGCGGCTTACGACTCACGAGTGCGGGAAGGACGCCGCCGAGCTTCCCGCGGCCGAAGGCTCCTCGTCAGGAGCGGGCAGAGAGAACCTTTCCGCCGGCGTTCGGAGTCCCCCGGCCGCTCTCGGCACCCGAGAACTTGCCGACAAAGGGCTGAGGGCGGGAGCCCGCACTTCCTCACGGCAGCACACAGCCGTTCCCCGACGTGCCCAACGCCTAGGAGTAGCGCAATTTATAAAGACAAAAACAGCACCGCTACAGGGCGTAAAGCCAAGCTGAAATTCCGACAGCCAAATCTTCGCGCCCGACAGAACGGGCCATGTGCATCGGCGCCTACAGCTCGAGGCTAGCGAGGCCTCGCGGGCGATGCTTCTCTGGCAGGCTGCGCAGCTGAACTCCTGCGTCTTGCCCGAGAGCGTGCGCTGCCCACAAAAGCACAGAGCGAAGGAAGGAAGGAAGGAAGGAAGGAAATAAATCGATTCAAAGGTCGGCAGAAAATCGTAACAATCCAAAGTTGTTTCTAACCACAAAAGCGCATCTAATACACGAGAAGGAGCCTTAATTCCGCAAGGCTTTCACTTTTCTTCTAGCTGCCGCCTTCCTGCTGCCCCAAATGCCATTGCCAGGCAATCAACCTGGGGTCGCGCTAACTGAGCCTTCCTGAAAGCCATCTCTTCGTTTTACAATTCGCACGCTTCCCTCTCCCTCTGGCCACCTGACCGCCGTTCCCCTAAGACAGGAATTTGCTGCCTTGGGGCTCTTAAAGCACGACGCTTCACAGACACAGAAAGTCACGCGCGCAGAAACGGATGGACGTGGCATCCTTTCTGTAACGCGTACGCACCTTCCGTTAGATGTCGGTCACCTGTTATTCCGATCGCTATTAACGGCGAACCTTCCTCGCCGGGAGGAACGGGCTTTCCCTTTTGGGGCGACGGAGACGGCTCTCGCTCGTTCCTTTTCGTTTTATTACTTTGGCTCGCTTACGTTTTTCTGGTCTCTTCAACTTCAGCCGTAGCAATGAATCTAGAAAATAAATACCCTATCTTTCCTTTTCTACGTACGCGTGTACGATAACAAAACAAAATACAAACCACCAAAGCAAAACTAAGGCAGCTACGGTTAACGATAGCCGCAGGGTAACAACGGGTCGCTTAGTCCTCAGCGCTGCCTCCGGAAGGCCGAAATAACGAACGTTCCGCATCAAGAGTTACCTTAGTTACCCGGGCCAGAACGCCTCCTACTGCCGCAGCTTCTGGGGAGATGGAGGGTCCGCTGCTGCGTTCTTGCTTCCTCGTTTCAGCCCGCCCCTTAGGGACTAAGCGCAAAAAACCGCTCGCTCGTCCGCCTTTGCTCTTTGTCAGTATTTGCTATCGTCGGTTCCGCCTCTGTAACGAAGAGAGAAAACTGCATTTCGCTTCCAAGAAAACACTTCGACTGACGCGAGTTCTTTTTCTCTTTCCCATGTTTTTTCCCCCCCCGCCCCCCCTTTCTTTCTTTTTCCTTCTTTCCCTCAAAGGAAAGGTCTTAATACACCGCCTTGCATCGTACGTTACAGAGGAAACCCTTTGGAAACACTACAGGGCCGACGCCGCGCCGCAACCCTGCTCCGGGGCCCGCCTGCCCCCCCGCTCCAGCCCGGCCCGCGCCGCCAACGAACGGCGCCCTAAACGCCGCACACGCAAAACGCAACGTCGCACCCACGCTCCAGCACACCCTGCCCCGCGCTCCCGCCGCTCCCAGCGCCCGGCCCCGCACCGCCCCCCCCCACTCGCCCCGCACCGCCGCCTCCACGCAGCGACGGCCGCAGCGGGCGGGACGCAGCCCAACGCCCCCGAACCTGCGCGTTCGCCTCACCGGGGGCCCCACGTCCCTCCCTCCACGCCGCCTCCGCCCTCACCCGCCGCACAACCAAAACGCCCTCCCTGCTCGCCGCCATCTTGCTTCCCTGCCGCCGGGGGAGCCCGAGGGGAGGGGGGGGAGCAGGGGGAGCCCGAGGGGAGGGGGGAGCGAGGGGGAGCCCGAGGGGAGGGGGGAGCGAGGGGGAGCCCGAGGGGCGGGGGGAGCCGGAGGGGCGGGGGGGAGCAGGGGGAGCGAGGGGGGAGCCGGGGGAGCCCGAGGGGAGGGGGGAGCGAGGGGGAGCCCGAGGGGCGGGGGGAGCGAGGGGGAGCCCGAGGGGCGGGGGGGAGCCCGACGGGCGGGGGGAGCACAAAGGGAGGCGAGACCCGCAATGGCGCACTCGCGTGCTCGCGGCGCGGCGCTGCAGCCGGGCGGCTCACGCGTGCGAACCGCAGCCGCCGCGGCAGCCCGGGGCTCCCAGCGAGCGCCCCGTGGCTGCCCGTGCCCGTGGCCGCTCCGTGAGCACCGGGAAGGGGCGACGAGCAGGCGCCATTCGCTTACCCGTTCCCGAAACGGCGGAGAGCAGCGGCAAACATGGCGACCGGCACTGAGCATGTGCTCGCCGCCTGTGTGCGCACGCGCGCCCCCCCCACCGGGTGCAGTACCGCTTTTTGGACACCGGGTGGCAGCAGTGAGCGCGGCGGAACGCAGTGCGCACGCACGCCCCCCCCACCGGGTGCAGTACCGCTTTTTGGACACCGGGTGGCAGCAGTGAGCGCGGCGGAACGCAGTGCGCACGCACGCCCCCCCTTTTCGTGCAATACCGCTTTTTGGACACCCCGAGGGCAGCAGGGAGCATGGCCGGCCGCCGTGTGCATGCGCCACGGTGCAGTACTGCTTTTTCGACACCCGAGCGACACGTGTCCGGTAAGGACCACACACACACACACACACACACACCCCCAGCGGGCCACTGCTGCAGGGCGGAGAAGGCACAGGCACCTGGAAGTACAGCTGCTGGCCTGCCCCAGAGCACAACGCGAACGGCTGCTGGGAACCCCGCTGACAGAGAACCGCACCTCCCGCCACCTCGGGAGGCGCAACACGGTCTCCCAGAAGGCCAGTACGGGAAGACTGCACCTCCCGGCATGCCCTGCAGGCTAAAACGGCTGCCGGGAAAACCCCTGCCAGAAAACTATAGCTCCCAGCGTGCCGTGCAGACTAAAAGGGCCGCCCGGAAGCCCGGTGCCGGAAGACTACCGCTCCCAGCATGCCGTGCAAAAGCAACATGGCTGCCCAGAATCTCAGTGCCGGAAGACTACCGCTCCCAGCATGCCGTGCAAAAGCAACATGGCCGCCCGGAAGCCCGGTGCCGGAAGACTACCGCTCCCAGCATGCCCGGCGCCGGGGTGGCACAGCGCTCCCTCACCCTCCCGCCCTTCGCTCCGTAGCCATCGCGTTCCGGCCCGCCCCTCTGCCCGCCGCCCGCCCCGCCCGCCCTCGGCACCCGCACCCCGCCGCAGCGCCCCGCAGAGCCCCCCCGCCTGCCCGCCCGCCCGCCCTTTGCACAGATTTCACCGCCCTCGCCTCAGCTCACCCGCCCTTATTTACAGCGCCTGCTGCGAGGCGCAGAGTCGCTGCGTGTCGTGCTCGAGCCGCTTCTCCCGGAGGCTTCAGGAACAGCGCTTTCCTTTGAACGGCGTTGCAAAATACTCCACAGACAAAAAAGAGGCAGAGGCTGCACTTAAAAAACAAACAAACAAACAAACAAACAAACAACCCCCACCCACCTACTTAATGGGACAATTTGCAAGCGTTCCAAGAAGCAGCCCTTCTTCTTTAGGACTTTCCACCTCCTGCCTTTACTGATTGTTAAACGAAATAAACAGGCCAAAGCAAGCCACGCGATTTGCTTGACAGACTGCTCAGTTTTTATTATTCAACAGCACGAGATGCTGGCACACAGTACGTCTGGCACGTTAAAGCATGAAAACGTTACTATTCCCATCACCTTTTTAGCTCGTTTCCTGCAGTGCCGCCAAAGGCTCGTTCCGTTTCGAAAAGAGCCGGCCTTTTCTAGCAGCGATCGCAGCCTAAAGGCTATTCCTAGGGCAGAAAGACTAACGGCTCGCTCGCCTAGGTACCACTTACCTGGCTCCATTAGTTACTACGGGGATTAGCAAGGAAAGCGCATCGCCTTCTCTAAAGGGGAAAGACGCTCTTTTAAGCGCTTCCAGCGACTCCCCAGCATTGTCGTTACTTTGCGCGGCTAGGCAGCTTCTTCAAAGCCAGCTGCAAGAAAGAGTTTGCCTCCAAGGCACAACTTTCTGCTCCCCAGGGGCCGCTCGAGAGGAAAGCGGGCATTCGCCGCCCGCCCTCGGACAAAACGCACGGCAAGCCCTCGAGCACAGCACAAGACACCTTCTCTAGGGAAACCCGCTACTACGTCTCCTTCGCCGCAGGTTTTTCTCGGTATCGTGGCCCATTCGACAAACAAAAGAGGGCGAGAAATGTTTTCATCTGCTCTAAGGGCTTTCGTAGAAGAGAACGACATTGAAAGGAGTTACTACGGGATTTAGGCTCGGCTACGCACGCTACCCCAGCGCCACGGACTCGCTTTCAAGGGTCGGTAACGTGCGCGTTTTTTGCGCTCGTATTCACGGAACGAACAGGCGCTTCCCCGAGGAGGAGCGTTCGTAAAAAACTCTGACGACGCGTTGCGAGGCAGCAAACCTAGGCGAGCAGTTCTTTACTGGGATCCCTCGGCTGACGTTTCTTCGGCCGCACGCTCGCGGTCAAAGGCGTCTTTCTCACGTCCCGCCGTCAGGGCCTCCCCAGCAATTCCCGCAGCGACTCCCCCCTCGGGACAAACAGCTCGAGGACACGCACGGTCTCGCTAAAAGAACGGGGGGGGGGCGGGGGGGGGGGGACAAACGCGTGCGCTGCGCGTGGCACTCGCAGACCCGATCTTCAGGTCCAGAAGAAAACTCTCTAAAGCGGACCAGGCGGGCCAAAGAGGTCCCTTCTTTGCGCCACGCTTCTTTCCTCGCGCAGACGTCGGCCGCCTCTCCCCGCTCTCACGGGATCCCCTACCGGCAAGGGCACGGCGAAACGTTTCGGAAACGACAGCGTTTCCCAGAAGCATTTCCAACACCTTGGGAAAACAGCCGAAGGAGAGGCTCACGCGGGGCGCGTAACTAGAAAGAACGCTCCGCACAAAGGCCTCAAATGACCAGCCCGGAGCAGGGATCCCGGGCTCTCCGGGAGCGCAGGAGTTCTCACGTCCCTACTGAATAGAGCGCGCTGCCCGTGAAACACGAGACGCCGCAGCGACGCCGATCGTCGGAGGGAAGCCTGCAATAAGAGCAAAAGAAAAGCAGACGTTGAGGACAAAGACCAAGCTACGAGCCCCTCGCAATCCAGACACGCTTCTAGATTTACCGCCTATTTCAAGGCGCGCCTTCGGCAATTCCGTCCAATTTATTTTCCCAGAAGCCCGCGGCGAGGACGAAACGCCTCTCAAAGGAAGGTACGGCACAACCGCTCTGGCCTATAAACTACCGGTTTCGACACAGGAAAAGCACGGGGAAAGCGCTCGCGTTCCCCCCGAGAAACCACGTCCAAGCGGACCGATGAAGCAGGCCCCAAGTCTGAAAGCGGACCTAAAGGAGCCCGTTTGGCGGCCACGAGCTGGAACACGCCGTTCTCCTCCTCGCTAACAACCTCCCGTAGAGACCGGCAGCTGTACAGCGCCTTCTGCGCTACACGGAGGAGTCGGATACCGGGCAGATGCCGCGTCCCGAACGCGCAACTAGAGATTTGAACGCACGGACGTAAACAAACGCCCGTGACGTAGCGGAGGTCTAGCGTACTCACGTTTACCGTGCGTCAGTTCTCCTGCGCGGACGGGCCGTTCCACCTTCTTTACTCGTTAGCTGACAGACGCCCTAGGAGAAAGCAAAGAAAGGAAGAAATTCAGAACGAAATGAAACAGATCGGAGGCAGCCTCCAAGGCTTTGATCCATCCCCCCAGGCGGCCGAACCCCCTTTGCAAAGGCACATCTCAAAAGACGTGTCCTTCCGCGATCGCTGCGCTCCTGAGAGCCTAATAGTAGATGGTGCTTGTTAAACAGGAATGAGATGGTAAAACAGATGTTTCCCAGTCTCAAAGAGATTTACGGCATCTACGTATTATGATACACCAAAAAGGAAAAACAAGATGCATTTTTTTTTGGGGGGGGGGGGGGAGGGCGGGCGGTGGGGAAATCCTTAAAGCTTTCAACACCAGCATCTTAATACGGCTTATTTGCACCTTAATTCTGAAGAGAACGAGAAGGGGGGAGAGCTGGCCACAAAGGCGGCGAGGGAAAAAGAGGGAGAGGCAAAGGCAGACAGAGAAAGGGGACAGCGCAGGGCAGAAGAGGGAGAGGGAGGCAAACGGGCGGACGGGGAGCTGAACAGAGGCGCGGAAACAGAACGAGAAGGCTGCCGAGGGGGACGGAGGGCTGCAAAGGAGCCTGGCGTTCAGCGACGGTATTTTACCGCTCCTCGCGCGTTAGCAGCCCCTTTCAGATGCTTAAGCCCAAATTCTCTCAGCCCTTCACAGCTTCAGTGCCCGCGGCATCTAGTTTCTCCACACTCTCCAATCTTCCTCGCTCTTTCCTGTCCTGCTCAAACCCCCCCCCCCAGACCCCTTCTGTACTTACGCGCTTCCTTAAAACAGTATCGCCGAAGTCAACCGAACGGGCTGAGCCGCTCCTCTTCCGCTCGCCGGCCCTCGGAACGTCAGCCTGCAAACGAATCGGACCGCCGAGGTCACCGGCAGAGTCTCCTTTCGGAGCTTCGTCCCCGCCCCCCCCCCCAAGCTTTAACGACGGTTTCCCAAGCGGGGCAAACGCAGGGCCTCCCTTCGGCCCCGTAACGGTTGTTATCGCGGGCTCCCAAGTCGCCGTGACGACGCTAAGCGGCAAAGCAAGGCAAAGGCAGCTGGGGGCACAGCTTACCCACCTAGCCGCGAAAATTCCTATTTGAGGCCTCCCTCGCCGCTTTTGCCAGGCAAACGCACCGAAACAAAGCTCCCGACAGGCAGCTGAGGCTGCACACGGACCTCGGGGCCCCGCTAGCAACAGCGACGCCGGAGCCGCCGGGCTGCCAGGCGCTATTCCCCCCCACACACACACCCTCCCCTGCCGGCCTGGCGAAGCGCGGCTTACGACTCACGAGTGCGGGAAGGACGCCGCCGAGCTTCCCGCGGCCGAAGGCTCCTCGTCAGGAGCGGGCAGAGAACCTTTCCGCCAGCGTTCGGAGTCCCCCGGCCGCTCTCGGCACCCGAGAACTTGCCGACAAAGGGCTGAGGGCGGGAGCCCGCACTTCCTCACGGCAGCACACAGCCGTTCCCCGACGTGCCCAACGCCTAGGAGTAGCGCAATTTATAAAGACAAAAACAGCACCGCTACAGGGCGTAAAGCCAAGCTGAAATTCCGACAGCCAAATCTTCGCGCCCGACAGAACGGGCCATGTGCATCGGCGCCTACAGCTCGAGGCTAGCGAGGCCTCGCGGGCGATGCTTCTCTGGCAGGCTGCGCAGCTGAACTCCTGCGTCTTGCCCGAGAGCGTGCGCTGCCCACAAAAGCACAGAGCGAAGGAAGGAAGGAAGGAAGGAAGGAAATAAATCGATTCAAAGGTCGGCAGAAAATCGTAACAATCCAAAGTTGTTTCTAACCACAAAAGCGCATCTAATACACGAGAAGGAGCCTTAATTCCGCAAGGCTTTCACTTTTCTTCTAGCTGCCGCCTTCCTGCTGCCCCAAATGCCATTGCCAGGCAATCAACCTGGGGTCGCGCTAACTGAGCCTTCCTGAAAGCCATCTCTTCGTTTTACAATTCGCACGCTTCCCTCTCCCTCTGGCCACCTGACCGCCGTAACCCTAAGACAGGAATTTGCTGCCTTGGGGCTCTTAAAGCACGACGCTTCGCAGACACAGAAAGTCACGCGCGCAGAAACGGATGGACGTGGCATCCTTTCTGTAACGCGTACGCACCTTCCGTTAGATGTCGGTCACCTGTTATTCCGATCGCTATTAACGGCGAACCTTCCTCGCCGGGAGGAACGGGCTTTCCCTTTTGGGGCGACGGAGACGGCTCTCGCTCGGTTCCTTTTCGTTTTATTACTTTGGCTCGCTTACGTTTTTCTGGTCTCTTCAACTTCAGCCGTAGCAATGAATCTAGAAAATAAATACCCTATCTTTCCTTTTCTACGTACGCGTGTACGATAACAAAACAAAATACAAACCACCAAAGCAAAACTAAGGCAGCTACGGTTAACGATAGCCGCAGGGTAACAACGGGTCGCTTAGTCCTCAGCGCTGCCTCCGGAAGGCCGAAATAACGAACGTTCCGCATCAAGAGTTACCTTAGTTACCCGGGCCAGAACGCCTCCTACTGCCGCAGCTTCTGGGGAGATGGAGGGTCCGCTGCTGCGTTCTTGCTTCCTCGTTTCAGCCCGCCCCTTAGGGACTAAGCGCAAAAAACCGCTCGCTCGTCCGCCTTTGCTCTTTGTCAGTATTTGCTATCGTCGGTTCCGCCTCTGTAACGAAGAGAGAAAACTGCATTTCGCTTCCAAGAAAACACTTCGACTGACGCGAGTTCTTTTTCTCTTTCCCATGTTTTTTCCCCCCCCGCCCCCCCTTTCTTTCTTTTTCCTTCTTTCCCTCAAAGGAAAGGTCTTAATACACCGCCTTGCATCGTACGTTACAGAGGAAACCCTTTGGAAACACTACAGGGCCGACGCCGCGCCGCAACCCTGCTCCGGGGCCCGCCTGCCCCCCCGCTCCAGCCCGGCCCGCGCCGCCAACGAACCGGCGCCCTAAACGCCGCACACGCAAAACGCAACGTCGCACCCACGCTCCAGCACACCCTGCCCCGCGCTCCCGCCGCTCCCAGCGCCCGGCCCCGCACCGCCCCCCCCCACTCGCCCCGCACCGCCGCCTCCACGCAGCGACGGCCGCAGCGGGCGGGACGCAGCCCAACGCCCCCGAACCTGCGCGTTCGCCTCACCGGGGGCCCCACGTCCCTCCCTCCACGCCGCCTCCGCCCTCACCCGCCGCACAACCAAAACGCCCTCCCTGCTCGCCGCCATCTTGCTTCCCTGCCGCCGGGGGAGCCCGAGGGGAGGGGGGGAGCAGGGGGAGCCCGAGGGGAGGGGGGAGCGAGGGGGAGCCCGAGGGGAGGGGGGAGCGAGGGGGAGCCCGAGGGGCGGGGGGAGCCGGAGGGGCGGGGGGAGCAGGGGGAGCGAGGGGGAGCCCGAGGGGCGGGGGGAGCCGGGGGAGCCCGAGGGGAGGGGGGAGCGAGGGGGAGCCCGAGGGGCGGGGGGAGCGAGGGGGAGCCCGAGGGGCGGGGGGAGCCCGACGGGCGGGGGGAGCACAAAGGGAGGCGAGACCCGCAATGGCGCACTCGCGTGCTCACGGCGCGGCGCTGCAGCCGGGCGGCTCACGCGTGCGAACCGCAGCCCGCCGCGGCAGCCCGGGGCTCCCAGCGAGCGCCCCGTGGCTGCCCGTGCCCGTGGCCGCTCCGTGAGCACCGGGAAGGGGCGACGAGCAGGCACCATTCGCTTACCCGTTCCCGAAACGGCGGAGAGCAGCGGCAAACATGGCGACCGGCACTGAGCATGTGCTCGCCGCCTGTGTGCGCACGCGCGCCCCCCCCACCGGGTGCAGTACCGCTTTTTGGACACCGGGTGGCAGCAGTGAGCGCGGCGGAACGCAGTGCGAACGCACGCCCCCCCCCACCGGGTGCAGTACCGCTTTTTGGACACCGGGTGGCAGCAGTGAGCGCGGCGGAACGCAGTGCGCACGCACGCCCCCCCCCACCGGGTGCAGTACCGCTTTTTGGACACCGGGTGGCAGCAGTGAGCGCGGCGGAACGCAGTGCGCACGCACGCCCCCCCTTTTCGTGCAATACCGCTTTTTGGACACCCCGAGGGCAGCAGGGAGCATGGCCGGCCGCCGTGTGCATGCGCCACGGTGCAGTACTGCTTTTTCGACACCCGAGCGACACGTGTCCGGTAAGGACCACACACACACACACACACACACACCCCCAGCGGGCCACTGCTGCAGGGCGGAGAAGGCACAGGCACCTGGAAGTACAGCTGCTGGCCTGCCCCAGAGCACAACGCGAACGGCTGCTGGGAACCCCGCTGACAGAGAACCGCACCTCCCGCCACCTCGGGAGGCGCAATACGGTCTCCCAGAAGGCCAGTACGGGAAGACTGCACCTCCCGGCATGCCCTGCAGGCTAAAACGGCTGCCGGGAAAACCCCTGCCAGAAAACTATAGCTCCCAGCGTGCCGTGCAGACTAAAAGGGCCGCCCGGAAGCCCGGTGCCGGAAGACTACCGCTCCCAGCATGCCGTGCAAAAGCAACATGGCTGCCCAGAATCTCAGTGCCGGAAGACTACCGCTCCCAGCATGCCGTGCAAAAGCAACATGGCCGCCCGGAAGCCCGGTGCCGGAAGACTACCGCTCCCAGCATGCCCGGCGCCGGGGTGGCACAGCGCTCCCTCACCCTCCCGCCCTTCGCTCCGTAGCCATCGCGTTCCGGCCCGCCCCTCTGCCCGCCGCCCGCCCGCCCGCCCTCGGCACCCGCACCCCGCCGCAGCGCCCCGCAGAGCCCCCCGCCTGCCCCGCCCGCCCGCCCTTTGCACAGATTTCACCGCCCTCGCCTCAGCTCACCCGCCCTTATTTACAGCGCCTGCTGCGAGGCGCAGAGTCGCTGCGTGTCGTGCTCGAGCCGCTTCTCCCGGAGGCTTCAGAACAGCGCTTTCCTTTGAACGGCGTTGCAAAATACTCCACAGACAAAAAAGAGGCAGAGGCTGCACTTAAAAAACAAACAAACAAACAAACAAACAAACAACCCCCACCCACCTACTTAATGGGACAATTTGCAAGCGTTCCAAGAAGCAGCCCTTCTTCTTTAGGACTTTCCACCTCCTGCCTTTACTGATTGTTAAACGAAATAAACAGGCCAAAGCAAGCCACGCGATTTGCTTGACAGACTGCTCAGTTTTTATTATTCAACAGCACGAGATGCTGGCACACAGTACGTCTGGCACGTTAAAGCATGAAAACGTTACTATTCCCATCACCTTTTTAGCTCGTTTCCTGCAGTGCCGCCAAAGGCTCGTTCCGTTTCGAAAAGAGCCGGCCTTTTCTAGCAGCGATCGCAGCCTAAAGGCTATTCCTAGGGCAGAAAGACTAACGGCTCGCTCGCCTAGGTACCACTTACCTGGCTCCATTAGTTACTACGGGGATTAGCAAGGAAAGCGCATCGCCTTCTCTAAAGGGGAAAGACGCTCTTTTAAGCGCTTCCAGCGACTCCCCAGCATTGTCGTTACTTTGCGCGGCTAGGCAGCTTCTTCAAAGCCAGCTGCAAGAAAGAGTTTGCCTCCAAGGCACAACTTTCTGCTCCCCAGGGGCCGCTCGAGAGGAAAGCGGGCATTCGCCGCCCGCCCTCGGACAAAACGCACGGCAAGCCCTCGAGCACAGCACAAGACACCTTCTCTAGGGAAACCCGCTACTACGTCTCCTTCGCCGCAGGTTTTTCTCGGTATCGTGGCCCATTCGACAAACAAAAGAGGGCGAGAAATGTTTTCAATCTGCTCTAAGGGCTTTCGTAGAAGAGAACGACATTGAAAGGAGTTACTACGGGATTTAGGCTCGGCTACGCACGCTACCCCAGCGCCACGGACTCGCTTTCAAGGGTCGGTAACGTGCGCGTTTTTTGCGCTCGTATTCACGGAACGAACAGGCGCTTCCCCGAGGAGGAGCGTTCGTAAAAAACTCTGACGACGCGTTGCGAGGCAGCAAACCTAGGCGAGCAGTTCTTTACTGGGATCCCTCGGCTGACGTTTCTTCGGCCGCACGCTCGCGGTCAAAGGCGTCTTTCTCACGTCCCGCCGTCAGGGCCTCCCCAGCAATTCCCGCAGCGACTCCCCCCTCGGGACAAACAGCTCGAGGACACGCACGGTCTCGCTAAAAGAACGGGGGGGGGGCGGGGGGGGGGGGACAAACGCGTGCGCTGCGCGTGGCACTCGCAGACCCGATCTTCAGGTCCAGAAGAAAACTCTCTAAAGCGGACCAGGCGGGCCAAAGAGGTCCCTTCTTTGCGCCACGCTTCTTTCCTCGCGCAGACGTCGGCCGCCTCTCCCCGCTCTCACGGGATCCCCTACCGGCAAGGGCACGGCGAAACGTTTCGGAAACGACAGCGTTTCCCAGAAGCATTTCCAACACCTTGGGAAAACAGCCGAAGGAGAGGCTCACGCGGGGCGCGTAACTAGAAAGAACGCTCCGCACAAAGGCCTCAAATGACCAGCCCGGAGCAGGGATCCCGGGCTCTCCGGGAGCGCAGGAGTTCTCACGTCCCTACTGAATAGAGCGCGCTGCCCGTGAAACACGAGACGCCGCAGCGACGCCGATCGTCGGAGGGAAGCCTGCAATAAGAGCAAAAGAAAAGCAGACGTTGAGGACAAAGACCAAGCTACGAGCCCCTCGCAATCCAGACACGCTTCTAGATTTACCGCCTATTTCAAGGCGCGCCTTCGGCAATTCCGTCCAATTTATTTTCCCAGAAGCCCGCGGCGAGGACGAAACGCCTCTCAAAGGAAGGTACGGCACAACCGCTCTGGCCTATAAACTACCGGTTTCGACACAGGAAAAGCACGGGGAAAGCGCTCGCGTTCCCCCCGAGAAACCACGTCCAAGCGGACCGATGAAGCAGGCCCCAAGTCTGAAAGCGGACCTAAAGGAGCCCGTTTGGCGGCCACGAGCTGGAACACGCCGTTCTCCTCCTCGCTAACAACCTCCCGTAGAGACCGGCAGCTGTACAGCGCCTTCTGCGCTACACGGAGGAGTCGGATACCGGGCAGATGCCGCGTCCCGAACGCGCAACTAGAGATTTGAAACGCACGGACGTAAACAAACGCCCGTGACGTAGCGGAGGTCTAGCGTACTCACGTTTACCGTGCGTCGGTTCTCCTGCGCGGACGGGCCGTTCCACCTTCTTTACTCGTTAGCTGACAGACGCCCTAGGAGAAAGCAAAGAAAGGAAGAAATTCAGAACGAAATGAAACAGATCGGAGGCAGCCTCCAAGGCTTTGATCCATCCCCCCAGGCGGCCGAACCCCCTTTGCAAAGGCACATCTCAAAAGACGTGTCCTTCCGCGATCGCTGCGCTCCTGAGAGCCTAATAGTAGATGGTGCTTGTTAAACAGGAATGAGATGGTAAAACAGATGTTTCCCAGTCTCAAAGAGATTTACGGCATCTACGTATTATGATACACCAAAAAGGAAAAAACAAGATGCATTTTTTTTTGGGGGGGGGGGGGGAGGGCGGGCGGTGGGGAAATCCTTAAAGCTTTCAACACCAGCATCTTAATACGGCTTATTTGCACCTTAATTCTGAAGAGAACGAGAAGGGGGGGGAGCTGGCCACAAAGGCGGCGAGGGAAAAAGAGGGAGGCAAAGGCAGACAGAGAAAGGGGACAGCGCAGGGCAGAAGAGGGAGAGGGAGGCAAACGGGCGGACGGGGAGCTGAACAGAGGCGCGGAAACAGAACGAGAAGGCTGCCGAGGGGGACGGAGGGCTGCAAAGGAGCCTGGCGTTCAGCGACGGTATTTTACCGCTCCTCGCGCGTTAGCAGCCCCTTTCAGATGCTTAAGCCCAAATTCTCTCAGCCCTTCACAGCTTCAGTGCCCGCGGCATCTAGTTTCTCCACACTCTCCAATCTTCCTCGCTCTTTCCTGTCCTGCTCAAACCCCCCCCCCAGACCCCTTCTGTACTTACGCGCTTCCTTAAAACAGTATCGCCGAAGTCAACCGAACGGGCTGAGCCGCTCCTCTTCCGCTCGCCGGCCCTCGGAACGTCAGCCTGCAAACGAATCGGACCGCCGAGGTCACCGGCAGAGTCTCCTTTCGGAGCTTCGTCCCCGCCCCCCCCCCAAGCTTTAACGACGGTTTCCCAAGCGGGGCAAACGCAGGGCCTCCCTTCGGCCCCGTAACGGTTGTTATCGCGGGCTCCCAAGTCGCCGTGACGACGCTAAGCGGCAAAGCAAGGCAAAGGCAGCTGGGGGCACAGCTTACCCACCTAGCCGCGAAAATTCCTATTTGAGGCCTCCCTCGCCGCTTTTGCCAGGCAAACGCACCGAAACAAAGCTCCCGACAGGCAGCTGAGGCTGCACACGGACCTCGGGGCCCCGCTAGCAACAGCGACGCCGGAGCCGCCGGGCTGCCAGGCGCTATTCCCCCCCACACACACACCCTCCCCTGCCGGCCTGGCGAAGCGCGGCTTACGACTCACGAGTGCGGGAAGGACGCCGCCGAGCTTCCCGCGGCCGAAGGCTCCTCGTCAGGAGCGGGCAGAGAACCTTTCCGCCAGCGTTCGGAGTCCCCCGGCCGCTCTCGGCACCCGAGAACTTGCCGACAAAGGGCTGAGGGCGGGAGCCCGCACTTCCTCACGGCAGCACACAGCCGTTCCCCGACGTGCCCAACGCCTAGGAGTAGCGCAATTTATAAAGACAAAAACAGCACCGCTACAGGGCGTAAAGCCAAGCTGAAATTCCGACAGCCAAATCTTCGCGCCCGACAGAACGGGCCATGTGCATCGGCGCCTACAGCTCGAGGCTAGCGAGGCCTCGCGGGCGATGCTTCTCTGGCAGGCTGCGCAGCTGAACTCCTGCGTCTTGCCCGAGAGCGTGCGCTGCCCACAAAAGCACAGAGCGAAGGAAGGAAGGAAGGAAGGAAGGAAATAAATCGATTCAAAGGTCGGCAGAAAATCGTAACAATCCAAAGTTGTTTCTAACCACAAAAGCGCATCTAATACACGAGAAGGAGCCTTAATTCCGCAAGGCTTTCACTTTTCTTCTAGCTGCCGCCTTCCTGCTGCCCCAAATGCCATTGCCAGGCAATCAACCTGGGGTCGCGCTAACTGAGCCTTCCTGAAAGCCATCTCTTCGTTTTACAATTCGCACGCTTCCCTCTCCCTCTGGCCACCTGACCGCCGTAACCCTAAGACAGGAATTTGCTGCCTTGGGGCTCTTAAAGCACGACGCTTCGCAGACACAGAAAGTCACGCGCGCAGAAACGGATGGACGTGGCATCCTTTCTGTAACGCGTACGCACCTTCCGTTAGATGTCGGTCACCTGTTATTCCGATCGCTATTAACGGCGAACCTTCCTCGCCGGGAGGAACGGGCTTTCCCTTTTGGGGCGACGGAGACGGCTCTCGCTCGGTTCCTTTTCGTTTTATTACTTTGGCTCGCTTACGTTTTTCTGGTCTCTTCAACTTCAGCCGTAGCAATGAATCTAGAAAATAAATACCCTATCTTTCCTTTTCTACGTACGCGTGTACGATAACAAAACAAAATACAAACACCAAAGCAAAACTAAGGCAGCTACGGTTAACGATAGCCGCAGGGTAACAACGGGTCGCTTAGTCCTCAGCGCTGCCTCCGGAAGGCCGAAATAACGAACGTTCCGCATCAAGAGTTACCTTAGTTACCCGGGCCAGAACGCCTCCTACTGCCGCAGCTTCTGGGGAGATGGAGGGTCCGCTGCTGCGTTCTTGCTTCCTCGTTTCAGCCCGCCCCTTAGGGACTAAGCGCAAAAAACCGCTCGCTCGTCCGCCTTTGCTCTTTGTCAGTATTTGCTATCGTCGGTTCCGCCTCTGTAACGAAGAGAGAAAATTGCATTTCGCTTCCAAGAAAACACTTCGACTGACGCGAGTTCTTTTTCTCTTTCCCATGTTTTTTCCCCCCCCGCCCCCCCTTTCTTTCTTTTTCCTTCTTTCCCTCAAAGGAAAGGTCTTAATACACCGCCTTGCATCGTACGTTACAGAGGAAACCCTTTGGAAACACTACAGGGCCGACGCCGCGCCGCAACCCTGCTCCGGGGCCCGCCTGCCCCCCCCGCTCCAGCCCGGCCCGCGCCGCCAACGAACCGGCGCCCTAAACGCCGCACACGCAAAACGCAACGTCGCACCCACGCTCCAGCACACCCTGCCCCGCGCTCCCGCCGCTCCCAGCGCCCGGCCCCGCACCGCCCCCCCCCACTCGCCCCGCACCGCCGCCTCCACGCAGCGACGGCCGCAGCGGGCGGGACGCAGCCCAACGCCCCCGAACCTGCGCGTTCGCCTCACCGGGGGCCCCACGTCCCTCCCTCCACGCCGCCTCCGCCCTCACCCGCCGCACAACCAAAACGCCCTCCCTGCTCGCCGCCATCTTGCTTCCCTGCCGCCGGGGGAGCCCGAGGGGAGGGGGGGAGCAGGGGGAGCCCGAGGGGAGGGGGGAGCGAGGGGGAGCCCGAGGGGAGGGGGGAGCGAGGGGGAGCCCGAGGGGCGGGGGGAGCCGGAGGGGCGGGGGGAGCAGGGGGAGCGAGGGGGAGCCCGAGGGGCGGGGGGAGCCGGGGGAGCCCGAGGGGAGGGGGGAGCGAGGGGGAGCCCGAGGGGCGGGGGGGAGCGAGGGGGAGCCCGAGGGGCGGGGGGAGCCCGACGGGCGGGGGGAGCACAAAGGGAGGCGAGACCCGCAATGGCGCACTCGCGTGCTCACGGCGCGGCGCTGCAGCCGGGCGGCTCACGCGTGCGAACCGCAGCCCGCCGCGGCAGCCCGGGGCTCCCAGCGAGCGCCCCGTGGCTGCCCGTGCCCGTGGCCGCTCCGTGAGCACCGGGAAGGGGCGACGAGCAGGCACCATTCGCTTACCCGTTCCCGAAACGGCGGAGAGCAGCGGCAAACATGGCGACCGGCACTGAGCATGTGCTCGCCGCCTGTGTGCGCACGCGCGCCCCCCCCACCGGGTGCAGTACCGCTTTTTGGACACCGGGGTGGCAGCAGTGAGCGCGGCGGAACGCAGTGCGAACGCACGCCCCCCCCCACCGGGTGCAGTACCGCTTTTTGGACACCGGGTGGCAGCAGTGAGCGCGGCGGAACGCAGTGCGCACGCACGCCCCCCCCCACCGGGTGCAGTACCGCTTTTTGGACACCGGGTGGCAGCAGTGAGCGCGGCGGAACGCAGTGCGCACGCACGCCCCCCCTTTTCGTGCAATACCGCTTTTTGGACACCCCGAGGGCAGCAGGGAGCATGGCCGGCCGCCGTGTGCATGCGCCACGGTGCAGTACTGCTTTTTCGACACCCGAGCGACACGTGTCCGGTAAGGACCACACACACACACACACACACACACCCCCAGCGGGCCACTGCTGCAGGGCGGAGAAGGCACAGGCACCTGGAAGTACAGCTGCTGGCCTGCCCCAGAGCACAACGCGAACGGCTGCTGGGAACCCCGCTGACAGAGAACCGCACCTCCCGCCACCTCGGGAGGCGCAACACGGTCTCCCAGAAGGCCAGTACGGGAAGACTGCACCTCCCGGCATGCCCTGCAGGCTAAAACGGCTGCCGGGAAAACCCCTGCCAGAAAACTATAGCTCCCAGCGTGCCGTGCAGACTAAAAGGGCCGCCCGGAAGCCCGGTGCCGGAAGACTACCGCTCCCAGCATGCCGTGCAAAAGCAACATGGCTGCCCAGAATCTCAGTGCCGGAAGACTACCGCTCCCAGCATGCCGTGCAAAAGCAACATGGCCGCCCGGAAGCCCGGTGCCGGAAGACTACCGCTCCCAGCATGCCCGGCGCCGGGGTGGCACAGCGCTCCCTCACCCTCCCGCCCTTCGCTCCGTAGCCATCGCGTTCCGGCCCGCCCCTCTGCCCGCCGCCCGCGCCCGCCCGCCCTCGGCACCCGCACCCCGCCGCAGCGCCCCGCAGAGCCCCCCCGCCTGCCCGCCCGCCCGCCCTTTGCACAGATTTCACCGCCCTCGCCTCAGCTCACCCGCCCTTATTTACAGCGCCTGCTGCGAGGCGCAGAGTCGCTGCGTGTCGTGCTCGAGCCGCTTCTCCCGGAGGCTTCAGGAACAGCGCTTTCCTTTGAACGGCGTTGCAAAATACTCCACAGACAAAAAAGAGGCAGAGGCTGCACTTAAAAAACAAACAAACAAACAAACAAACAACCCCCACCCACCTACTTAATGGGACAATTTGCAAGCGTTCCAAGAAGCAGCCCTTCTTCTTTAGGACTTTCCACCTCCTGCCTTTACTGATTGTTAAACGAAATAAACAGGCCAAAGCAAGCCACGCGATTTGCTTGACAGACTGCTCAGTTTTTATTATTCAACAGCACGAGATGCTGGCACACAGTACGTCTGGCACGTTAAAGCATGAAAACGTTACTATTCCCATCACCTTTTTAGCTCGTTTCCTGCAGTGCCGCCAAAGGCTCGTTCCGTTTCGAAAAGAGCCGGCCTTTTCTAGCAGCGATCGCAGCCTAAAGGCTATTCCTAGGGCAGAAAGACTAACGGCTCGCTCGCCTAGGTACCACTTACCTGGCTCATTAGTTACTACGGGGATTAGCAAGGAAAGCGCATCGCCTTCTCTAAAGGGGAAAGACGCTCTTTTAAGCGCTTCCAGCGACTCCCCAGCATTGTCGTTACTTTGCGCGGCTAGGCAGCTTCTTCAAAGCCAGCTGCAAGAAAGAGTTTGCCTCCAAGGCACAACTTTCTGCTCCCCAGGGGCCGCTCGAGAGGAAAGCGGGCATTCGCCGCCCGCCCTCGGACAAAACGCACGGCAAGCCCTCGAGCACAGCACAAGACACCTTCTCTAGGGAAACCCGCTACTACGTCTCCTTCGCCGCAGGTTTTTCTCGGTATCGTGGCCCATTCGACAAACAAAAGAGGGCGAGAAATGTTTTCATCTGCTCTAAGGGCTTTCGTAGAAGAGAACGACATTGAAAGGAGTTACTACGGGATTTAGGCTCGGCTACGCACGCTACCCCAGCGCCACGGACTCGCTTTCAAGGGTCGGTAACGTGCGCGTTTTTTGCGCTCGTATTCACGGAACGAACAGGCGCTTCCCCGAGGAGGAGCGTTCGTAAAAAACTCTGACGACGCGTTGCGAGGCAGCAAACCTAGGCGAGCAGTTCTTTACTGGGATCCCTCGGCTGACGTTTCTTCGGCCGCACGCTCGCGGTCAAAGGCGTCTTTCTCACGTCCCGCCGTCAGGGCCTCCCCAGCAATTCCCGCAGCGACTCCCCCCTCGGGACAAACAGCTCGAGGACACGCACGGTCTCGCTAAAAGAACGGGGGGGGGGCGGGGGGGGGGGGGGACAAACGCGTGCGCTGCGCGTGGCACTCGCAGACCCGATCTTCAGGTCCAGAAGAAAACTCTCTAAAGCGGACCAGGCGGGCCAAAGAGGTCCCTTCTTTGCGCCACGCTTCTTTCCTCGCGCAGACGTCGGCCGCCTCTCCCCGCTCTCACGGGATCCCCTACCGGCAAGGGCACGGCGAAACGTTTCGGAAACGACAGCGTTTCCCAGAAGCATTTCCAACACCTTGGGAAAACAGCCGAAGGAGAGGCTCACGCGGGGCGCGTAACTAGAAAGAACGCTCCGCACAAAGGCCTCAAATGACCAGCCCGGAGCAGGGATCCCGGGCTCTCCGGGAGCGCAGGAGTTCTCACGTCCCTACTGAATAGAGCGCGCTGCCCGTGAAACACGAGACGCCGCAGCGACGCCGATCGTCGGAGGAAGCCTGCAATAAGAGCAAAAGAAAAGCAGACGTTGAGGACAAAGACCAAGCTACGAGCCCCTCGCAATCCAGACACGCTTCTAGATTTACCGCCTATTTCAAGGCGCGCCTTCGGCAATTCCGTCCAATTTATTTTCCAGAAGCCCGCGGCGAGGACGAAACGCCTCTCAAAGGAAGGTACGGCACAACCGCTCTGGCCTATAAACTACCGGTTTCGACACAGGAAAAGCACGGGAAAGCGCTCGCGTTCCCCCGAGAAACCACGTCCAAGCGGACGATGAAGCAGGCCCCAAGTCTGAAAGCGGACCTAAAGGAGCCCGTTTGGCGGCCACGAGCTGGAACACGCCGTTCTCCTCCTCGCTAACAACCTCCCGTAGAGACCGGCAGCTGTACAGCGCCTTCTGCGCTACACGGAGGAGTCGGATACCGGGCAGATGCCGTGTCCCGAACGCGCAACTAGAGATTTGAACGCAACGGACGTAAACAAACGCCCGTGACGTAGCGGAGGTCTAGCGTACTCACGTTTACCGTGCGTCGGTTCTCCTGCGCGGACGGGCCGTTCCACCTTCTTTACTCGTTAGCTGACAGACGCCCTAGGAGAAAGCAAAGAAAGGAAGAAATTCAGAACGAAATGAAACAGATCGGAGGCAGCCTCCAAGGCTTTGATCCATCCCCCCAGGCGGCCGAACCCCCTTTGCAAAGGCACATCTCAAAAGACGTGTCCTTCCGCGATCGCTGCGCTCCTGAGAGCCTAATAGTAGATGGTGCTTGTTAAACAGGAATGAGATGGTAAAACAGATGTTTCCCAGTCTCAAAGAGATTTACGGCATCTACGTATTATGATACACCAAAAAGGAAAAACAAGATGCATTTTTTTTGGGGGGGGGGGGGGAGGGCGGGCGGTGGGGAAATCCTTAAAGCTTTCAACACCAGCATCTTAATACGGCTTATTTGCACCTTAATTCTGAAGAGAACGAGAAGGGGGGGGAGCTGGCCACAAAGGCGGCGAGGAAAAAGAGGGAGGCAAAGGCAGACAGAGAAAGGGGACAGCGCAGGGCAGAAGAGGGAGAGGGAGGCAAACGGGCGGACGGGGAGCTGAACAGAGGCGCGGAAACAGAACGAGAAGGCTGCCGAGGGGGACGGAGGGCTGCAAAGGAGCCTGGCGTTCAGCGACGGTATTTTACCGCTCCTCGCGCGTTAGCAGCCCTTTCAGATGCTTAAGCCCAAATTCTCTCAGCCCTTCACAGCTTCAGTGCCCGCGGCATCTAGTTTCTCCACACTCTCCAATCTTCCTCGCTCTTTCCTGTCCTGCTCAAACCCCCCCCCCAGACCCCTTCTGTACTTACGCGCTTCCTTAAAACAGTATCGCCGAAGTCAACCGAACGGGCTGAGCCGCTCCTCTTCCGCTCGCCGGCCCTCGGAACGTCAGCCTGCAAACGAATCGGACCGCCGAGGTCACCGGCAGAGTCTCCTTTCGGAGCTTCGTCCCCGCCCCCCCCCCCCCCAAGCTTTAACGACGGTTTCCCAACCAAGCGGGGCAAACGCAGGGCCTCCCTTCAGCCCCGTAACGGTTGTTATCGCGGGCTCCCAAGTCGCCGTGACGACGCTAAGCGGCAAAGCAAGGCAAAGGCAGCTGGGGGCACAGCTTACCCACCTAGCCGCGAAAATTCCTATTTGAGGCCTCCCTCGCCGCTTTTGCCAGGCAAACGCACCGAAACAAAGCTCCCGACAGGCAGCTGAGGCTGCACACGGACCTCGGGGCCCCGCTAGCAACAGCGACGCCGGAGCCGCCGGGCTGCCAGGCGCTATTCCCCCCCCCCCCCACGCACACACCCTGCCCTGCCGGCCCGCGAACCGCGGCTTACGACTCACGAGTGCGGGAAGGACGCCGCCGAGCTTCCCGCGGCCGAAGGCTCCTCGTCAGGAGCGGGCAGAGAACCTTTCCGCCGGCGTTCGGAGTCCCCCGGCCGCTCTCGGCACCCGAGAACTTGCCGACAAAGGGCTGAGGGCGGGAGCCCGCACTTCCTCACGGCAGCACACAGCCGTTCCCCGACGTGCCCAACGCCTAGGAGTAGCGCAATTTATAAAGACAAAAAACAGCACCGCTACAGGGCGTAAAGCCAAGCTGAAATTCCGACAGCCAAATCTTCGCGCCCGACAGAACGGGCCATGTGCATCGGCGCCTACAGCTCGAGGCTAGCGAGGCCTCGCGGGCGATGCTTCTCTGGCAGGCTGCGCAGCTGAACTCCTGCGTCTTGCCCGAGAGCGTGCGCTGCCCACAAAAGCACAGAGCGAAGGAAGGAAGGAAGGAAGGAAGGAAATAAATCGATTCAAAGGTCGGCAGAAAATCGTAACAATCCAAAGTTGTTTCTAACCACAAAAGCGCATCTAATACACGAGAAGGAGCCTTAATTCCGCAAGGCTTTCACTTTTCTTCTAGCTGCCGCCTTCCTGCTGCCCCAAATGCCATTGCCAGGCAATCAACCTGGGGTCGCGCTAACTGAGCCTTCCTGAAAGCCATCTCTTCGTTTTACAATTCGCACGCTTCCCTCTCCCTCTGGCCACCTGACCGCCGTTCCCCTAAGACAGGAATTTGCTGCCTTGGGGCTCTTAAAGCACGACGCTTCGCAGACACAGAAAGTCACGCGCGCAGAAACGGATGGACGTGGCATCCTTTCTGTAACGCGTACGCACCTTCCGTTAGATGTCGGTCACCTGTTATTCCGATCGCTATTAACGGCGAACCTTCCTCGCCGGGAGGAACGGGCTTTCCTTTTGGGGCGACGGAGACGGCTCTCGCTCGGTTCCTTTTCATTTTATTACTTTGGCTCGCTTACGTTTTTCTGGTCTCTTCAACTTCAGCCGTAGCAATGAATCTAGAAAATAAATACCCTATCTTTCCTTTTCTACGTACGCGTGTACGATAACAAAACAAAATACAAACCACCAAAGCAAAACTAAGGCAGCTACGGTTAACGATAGCCGCAGGGTAACAACGGGTCGCTTAGTCCTCAGCGCTGCCTCCGGAAGGCCGAAATAACGAACGTTCCGCATCAAGAGTTACCTTAGTTACCCGGGCCAGAACGCCTCCTACTGCCGCAGCTTCTGGGGAGATGGAGGGTCCGCTGCTGCGTTCTTGCTTCCTCGTTTCAGCCCGCCCCTTAGGGACTAAGCGCAAAAAAACCGCTCGCTCGTCCGCCTTTGCTCTTTGTCAGCATTTGCTATCGTCGGTTCCGCCTCTGTAACGAAGAGAGAAAATTGCATTTCGCTTCCAAGAAAACACTTCGACTGACGCGAGTTCTTTTTCTCTTTCCCATGTTTTTTCCCCCCCCGCCCCCCCTTTCTTTCTTTTTCCTTCTTTCCCTCAAAGGAAAGGTCTTAATACACCGCCTTGCATCGTACGTTACAGAGGAAACCCTTTGGAAACACTACAGGGCCGACGCCGCGCCGCAACCCTGCTCCGGGGCCCGCCTGCCCCCCCCGCTCCAGCCCGGCCCGCGCCGCCAACGAACCGGCGCCCTAAACGCCGCACACGCAAAACACAACGTCGCACCCACGCTCCAGCACACCCTGCCCCGCGCTCCCGCCGCTCCCGGCGCCCGGCCCCAGCCCGCCCCCCCCCACTCGCCCCGCACCGCCGCCTCCACGCAGCGACGGCCGCAGCGGGCGGGACGCAGCCCGACGCCCCCGAACCTGCGCGTTCGCCTCACCGGGGGCCCCACGTCCCTCCCTCCACGCCGCCTCCGCCCTCACCCACCGCACAACCAAAACACCCTCCCTGCTCGCCGCCATCTTGCTTCCCTGCCGCCGGGGGAGCCCGAGGGGAGGGGGGGAGCAGGGGGAACCCGAGGGGAGGGGGGGAGCCGGGGAACCCGAGGGGAGGGGGGAGCGAGGGGGAGCCCGAGGGCGGGGGGGAGCGAGGGGGAGCCCGAGGGGAGGGGGAGCAGGGGGAGCCCGAGGGGAGGGGGGAGCCGGGGGAGCCCGAGGGGAGGGGGGAGCGAGGGGGGAACCCGAGGGGCGGGGGGGAGCGAGGGGGAGCCCGAGGGGAGGGGGGAGCGAAGGGGAGCCCGAGGGGAGGGGGGAGCAGGGGGAGCCCGAGGGGAGGGGGGAGCAGGGGGAGCCGAGGGGAGGGGGGAGCAGGGGGAGCCCGAGGGGAGGGGGGAGCCAGAGGAGCCCGAGGGGAGGGGGGAGCGAGGGGGAAGCCGAGGGGAGGGGGGGAGCGAGGGGGAGCCCGAGGGGAGGGGGGGAGCGAGGGGGAACCCGAGGGGAGGGGGGAGCGAGGGGGAGCCCGAGGGGCGGGGGGGAGCGAGGGGGAGTCCGAGGGGAGGGGGGAGCGAGGGGGAGCCCGAGGGGCGGGGGGGGAGCGAGGGGGAGCCGGAGGGGCGGGGGGAGCGAGGGGGAGCCCGAGGGGCGGGGGGAGCGAGGGGGAGCCCGAGGGGCGGGGGGGGAGCGAGGGGGAGCCCGAGGGGCGGGGGGAGCCGGAGGGGCGGGGGGAGCAGGGGGAGCGAGGGGGAGCCCGAGGGGCGGGGGGAGCCGGGGGAGCCCGAGGGGAGGGGGGAGAGGGGGAGCCCGAGGGGCGGGGGGGAGCGAGGGGGAGCCCGAGGGGCGGGGGGGAGCCCGACGGGCGGGGGGAGCACAAAGGGAGGCGAGACCCGCAATGGCGGCACTCGCGTGCTCGCGGCGCGGCGCTGCAGCCGGGCGGCTCACGCGTGCGAACCGCAGCCCGCCGCGGCAGCCCGGGGCTCCCAGCGAGCGCCCCGTGGCTGCCCGTGCCCGTGGCCGCTCCGTGAGCACCGGGAAGGGGCGACGAGCAGGCACCATTCGCTTACCCCGTTCCCGAAACGGCGGAGAGCAGCGGCAAACATGGCGACCGGCACTGAGCATGTGCTCGCCGCCTGTGTGCGCACGCGCGCCCCCCCCCACCGGGTGCAGTACCGCTTTTTGGACACCGGGTGGCAGCAGTGAGCGCGGCGGAACGCAGTGCGAACGCACGCCCCCCCCCCACCGGGTGCAGTACCGCTTTTTGGACACCGGGTGGCAGCAGTGAGCGCGGGCGGAACGCAGTGCGCACGCACGCCCCCCCCCACCGGGTGCAGTACCGCTTTTTGGACACCGGGTGGCAGCAGTGAGCGCGGCGGAACGCAGTGCGCACGCACGCCCCCCCTTTTCGTGCAATACCGCTTTTTGGACACCCCCGAGGGGCAGCAGGGAGCATGGCCGGCCGCCGTGTGCATGCGCCACGGTGCAGTACTGCTTTTTCGACACCCGAGCGACACGTGTCCGGTAAGGACCACACACACACACACACACACACACCCCCAGCGGGCCACTGCTGCAGGCGGAGAAGGCACAGGCACCTGGAAGTACAGCTGCTGGCCTGCCCCAGAGCACAACGCGAACGGCTGCTGGGAACCCCCGCTGACAGAGAACCGCACCTCCCGCCACCTCGGAGGCGCAACACGGTCTCCCAGAAGGCCAGTACGGAAGACTGCACCTCCCGGCATGCCCTGCAGGCTAAAACGGCTGCCGGGAAAACCCCTGCCAGAAAAACTATAGCTCCCAGCGTGCCGTGCAGACTAAAAGGGCCGCCCGGAAGCCCGGTGCCGGAAGACTACCGCTCCCAGCATGCCGTGCAAAAGCAACATGGCTGCCCAGAATCTCAGTGCCGGAAGACTACCGCTCCCAGCATGCCGTGCAAAAGCAACATGGCCGCCCGGAAGCCCGGTGCCGGAAGACTACCGCTCCCAGCATGCCCGGCGCCGGGGTGGCACAGCGCTCCCTCACCCTCCCGCCCTTCGCTCCGTAGCCATCGCGTTCCGGCCCGCCCCTCTGCCCGCCGCCCCGCCCGCCCGCCCTCGGCACCCGCACCCCGCCGCAGCGCCCCGCAGAGCCCCCCCGCCTGCCCGCCCGCCCGCCCTTTGCACAGATTTCACCGCCCTCGCCTCAGCTCACCCGCCCTTATTTACAGCGCCTGCTGCGAGGCGCAGAGTCGCTGCGTGTCGTGCTCGAGCCGCTTCTCCCGGAGGCTTCAGGAACAGCGCTTTCCTTTGAACGGCGTTGCAAAATACTCCACAGACAAAAAAGAGGCAGAGGCTGCACTTAAAAAACAAACAAACAAACAAACAAACAAA
Organism: Apteryx mantelli; assembly: GCF_036417845.1. Lineage (NCBI taxonomy): Eukaryota > Metazoa > Chordata > Aves > Apterygiformes > Apterygidae > Apteryx > Apteryx mantelli. The sequence continues at coordinate 1,163 of NW_027118684.1, read as the reverse complement.
CAACCCCCACCCACCTACTTAATGGGACAATTTGCAAGCGTTCCAAGAAGCAGCCCTTCTTCTTTAGGACTTTCCACCTCTGCCTTTACTGATTGTTAAACGAAATAAACAGGCCAAAGCAAGCCACGCGATTTGCTTGACAGACTGCTCAGTTTTTATTATTCAACAGCACGAGATGCTGGCACACAGTACGTCTGGCACGTTAAAGCATGAAAACGTTACTATTCCCATCACCTTTTTAGCTCGTTTCCTGCAGTGCCGCCAAAGGCTCGTTCCGTTTCGAAAAGAGCCGGCCTTTTCTAGCAGCGATCGCAGCCTAAAGGCTATTCCTAGGGCAGAAAGACTAACGGCTCGCTCGCCTAGGTACCACTTACCTGGCTCCATTAGTTACTACGGGGATTAGCAAGGAAAGCGCATCGCCTTCTCTAAAGGGGAAAGACGCTCTTTTAAGCGCTTCCAGCGACTCCCCAGCATTGTCGTTACTTTGCGCGGCTAGGCAGCTTCTTCAAAGCCAGCTGCAAGAAAGAGTTTGCCTCCAAGGCACAACTTTCTGCTCCCCAGGGGGCCGCTCGAGAGGAAAGCGGGCATTCGCCGCCCGCCCTCGGACAAAACGCACGGCAAGCCCTCGAGCACAGCACAAGACACCTTCTCTAGGGAAACCCGCTACTACGTCTCCTTCGCCGCAGGTTTTTCTCGGTATCGTGGCCCATTCGACAAACAAAAGAGGCGAGAAATGTTTTCATCTGCTCTAAGGGCTTTCGTAGAAGAGAACGACATCGAAAGGAGTTACTACGGGATTTAGGCTCGGCTACGCACGCTACCCCAGCGCCACGGACTCGCTTTCAAGGGTCGGTAACGTGCGCGTTTTTTGCGCTCGTATTCACGGAACGAACAGGCGCTTCCCCGAGGAGGAGCGTTCGTAAAAAACTCTGACGACGCGTTGCGAGGCAGCAAACCTAGGCGAGCAGTTCTTTACTGGGATCCCTCGGCTGACGTTTCTTCGGCCGCACGCTCGCGGTCAAAGGCGTCTTTCTCACGTCCCGCCGTCAGGGCCTCCCCAGCAATTCCCGCAGCGACTCCCCCCTCGGGACAAACAGCTCGAGGACACGCACGGTCTCGCTAAAAGAACGGGGGGGGGGGGGCCGGGGGGGGGGGGGACAAAA
>NW_027118683.1:0-47330 GCF_036417845.1 Apteryx mantelli | reverse complement strand
TGCCCATGCCGGATTTGGCCTGGCAGAGCACGTCCATGCCCAGGATGGCCTGCGGGATGCACTCGTGCTGCACTGCGGGGCCAGAGGAGCCGCGTGAGGAGCCGGGCGCCCGCGCCGGGGCCGCCCCCCGCCCGCCGGCCCCCCGCCGCCCGCCCACCTTCCGAGGGGTGCTCGAAGCCGCAGTCGACGATGGCGCGGAGCAGCTCCGGCTTGAGCAGGAAGTCGCGGAAGCCGGAGCTGTGGATGGAGACGTAGGAGCCCTTGACGTCCTTCTTGGAGGGCACGTCCACGCCGTCGCCCCCCGCCTGGTTCTCCACCTCGTCGTCCTCATAGTCCAGCAGCTCGTTGTCCACGTCGTTCTCCGCCATGGTGCCGGGAGCCTGGGGACGGCGCCGTCAGTGTCAGCGCGCTCGGACCGGAGACCAGGGAGCCCCAGCGCCCTCCGCTCCCCACCTGGGGGAGCCCTGGAGTCCGGGCCCCCCCAAAAAGGCCTGGAAGAACCCCAGTGTCCTCCCCTGCACCGGGGGGGCTGGAAAAGGCCCCGGTGTTCGGGCCCCCCCCCCCAAAATAGCCTAGAGAAGACCCCAGTGTCCTTCCTGCACCGGGGGGCTGGAAAAGGCCCCGGTGTTCGGGCCCCCCCGGGGGCCCTCCCACTCCAGTGAGCTTGGAGGAAGCCCCGGTGTCCGGGACCCCCCACAGAGGCCCGGCGGGAGCCTCCCGCCCCCATCGCGGCAGAGGGAACCCGACGTCCGGGACCCCCAAAACGGCCTGCAGCGAACCCCCGTGTTCCCGCCGAGGCAGAGGGGCCCCAGCGTCCGGGAGCACCCGAAGCCCCGAGCCGACCCGGCGTCCGAGACCCCAAACGAGCCCGGCGGGATCCGGTCTCTCCCCCTCCCCCCCCCCCCGCCGGAACCCGGCGCGTCGCTGCCGCCATCTTGGCGCCCACAATGGCCGGGGGCGCCATGACCCCCCCCTCCCCCGCGCCGCGCCCCGGCGGCGGCCCCGAGCGGGCGCGGCGGGCGCGGGGCGGCCCCGCCGCGCGGTATCGGCGGCCGCCGGGGCCGGATGGGCGGCGGCGGCGACGATGCGGGGCCGATGGCGGGGCCGGGCCGCGCCGCCATCACTTACCGCCGAGCGCGCTGCGAGCCGCCGATGGGGAAGAAGGGGGCGGGGCTGCGCCGACGCCACTTCCGGCCCCGCCCCGCCGGCTCCAGCCCGCGCGCGCGCGCGCGCCCTGGCCGAGGCCCCCCGTTGGGGTGGCCGCCGCGGACGCCCGACCGCGCCGCCGCTCCCGGGACCCCCCTGCCGGCGCCCCGCGCCCCCTCGCAACTCCGGCCGCCCCCCTCCCCCCAAAGCCGCGCCCCGGGTGGGTCCCCGGTGCCGCCAGTGCCAGCGCGGAGCCCCCCGTGCGATCGGGCGGCGCCGCGGGCAGCCCCGCGCGGCCCATTGGGGCCCGGCGGCGCCGGGGTCTTTCGGGGAGGGTTCGCTCGGGTCAGGCTTCGCCGCGGCTCCCCCCACCCGCCGTTGCCGTGGCGACGGCCCCCCCCATTGGCCGTGGAGGAAAGCCCCGCCCCCGGCGTCGCCATGGCGACGGGTCCCGCCGCGGGCTGCGCCGAGGCCGGCGGACCCAGGCGTCCGGGAGGGGCCCAGGCGTCCGGGGACCCCCCCAAATCACGGCGCGGAGCCCGGCTGGGTTCGAGCCCTTTATTGACCCCATCCCGGGGCGGGGGGGGGGGGGGGGGGGGGGGGGAAGGAGGGGGCGGGGCCTGGGGCGGGGTCAGAGGATGCCAAAGATGCTGATCTTGGCCAACGAGATGCTCTCTGTGGACTGGCTCCGCCCCTTCTCGTAGATGAGGTAGAGGCTGGGGGCGTCGCCCTCGGCCCCCGGGGGCGGGGCCGCCAGGGTGGAGTAGCCGCTCGGCCCCCGCCCACACCTGCAGGCCCCGCCCCCACCACGTGGTGCCATTGGTGAAGCTCCAGCGCAAGGTCAGGTTCACACCTGGGGGGGGCGGGAAAGGTCAGGCCACACCCCTGGCTGCAAGCTCCACCCACCTGCCATAAACCCCGCCCCCAGCACCCTCCTCCTCTGACGTCTGGGCCCCTCCTCCCTCTCCAGGACGCCTGGGCCCCCTCCCGGACGCCTGGGTCCTCCCCATCCCCCCCGACCCCAGGGTCCCCCGGATGCCTGGGCCCCTCCCGGACGCCTGGGTCCCTCCCCGTCCCCCCTGACCCCAGGGTTCCTCGGACGCCTGGGCCCCTCCCGGACGCCTGGGTCCCTCCCCGTACCCCCCAACCCCAAGGTCCCCCGGACGCCTGGGCCCCTCACGCTGGCTCTCGTGGGCGGGGTTGCTGAAGAAGACGAGGCCGGCAGTGACGAGGGCGCCGGCGGCCACGGCGGGGTCCACCAGGGCGGGGGTCGAAGGTCACGGCCTCGGGGGGGAGGGTCCGGCCCCCGTCCCAGCTCCGGGCCACCATGCGGCAGCGGCAGTGGTAGAAGTTCTGGTTCCGGATGTTGATGACCAGGGAGCCGTCGGGCAGCTCGTAGGGCTGGGGAAGGAGCCGGACGCCTGGGTCCCTCGGACGCCGGGGCCCCTCGGACGCCGGGGCCCCTCCTCTGCCCTCCCCGGGCACCCAGGTCCCGCCCGTCCCCCACCCCAGCGCCCACCTGCTGCCTCCCTAAATGCCGCGTTCCCTCTTCCCGGGATGCCTGGGCCCCCTCCACCCGGACGCCTGGGCCCCCTCCGCCCTGCCGGTTCTGCTCCGTCTTCCTTACCCGGACGCCTGGGTCCCACCTGCTCCCAGAGCCCCAGTTCCCCCCAGCGCCTCCCCCGGACGCCTGGGCCCCCCGCCGTGCCCCCGCGGCCCGGACGCCGGGGCCCCACCTGGCACTCGTCGGGGGTGAAGTCGAAGGGGCGCTTGGCGGCGCCGAAGGGGATCCCGCGCAGGGCGCCGCCGCGGCGCCAGTTGCGGCCGCCGTCGTCGCTCAGCAGGCAGCTGACGCCGTCGCGCTCCAGCGAGCCGTGGCCGCACACCACGAGGCGCCCGCGCGCCGGCTCGCGCCGCTTCTGCCGCCGCACGCCGGGGTGGCTGCACGCGCGCCCGCTCCCCCCCCGGACGCCCGGGTCCCCCCCGGACGCCCACATCCCCCCCCGGATGCCGGGGTCCCCCCCATACCCACATCCCCCCCCCCGGATGCCTGGGTCTCCCCCCCCACACACAGACCCCCCCATTTCCTTGGATGCCTGGGTCCCTCACCCACACTGCCTGACCCCCCCCAGACATGGGGGTCATGTCCGGACACCTGGCCCCCCCTGGATGCCTGGGTCCCTTCCCCCAAACTCCCTGACCCCCCCGGACGCCCAGGTCCCCCCCCCCCACCCCAGTCCCCAGCCCCCCGGACGCCTGGGTCCCTCCCTGCACTCCCTGATCCCCCCCCCGGACGCCTGGGTGTCTTCCCCGAACTCCTTGACCCCCCCAGACACCCCGGTCCCCCCTCCAGCTCCCCGGACGCCTGGGCCCCTCCCTGTGCTCCCTGACCCCCCCCCGGACACCCGGGTCCCCCCCCCAGCCCCCCGGATGCCTGGGCCCCTCCCCGCGCTGCCGCCGGGCGCCGCGCCGCACCTGGATGCCGTAGCCGGGCCCAGGGGCGAAGACGGCGGTGCCGACCTGGTCGGAGAGGTTGCGGGGGGCCCCCCAGGAGACGCCGTCGTCGCGGCTGCGCAGCAGCATGGTGCTGGGGGGGCCGCAGGCGGCGCGGTGGGCGCAGAGCGCGTAGAGCAGCAGCACCTCGGCGCCCGCCACCACCACGGCGCCCAGGCTCAGCCCGTCGCCCGCCGCCCCGTCGTCGGCGATGAAGCGCGTGGGGCTCCACGTGGCGCCTGCGCGAGCCCCGGCGGAGGCCGCCCGCGTTGGGGGGGGGGGGGGAGCCCCCGAGACCCCCGCGGGGGCCTGGAACCTTCCGGGGGGGGGAAAACCTCCCGGGGGCCCCAAAACCCCTCCTGGGGACCCAAAATCCCTCCTGGGGGACCTGAAACCTCCCGGGGGGCCCCAAAAACCTCCCGGGGGGCCCCAAAATCCCTCCTGGGGGACCCAAAACCCCTCCCGGGGACCCAAATCTCCCAGGGGGACCCAAAACCCCTCCTGGGGGCCCCCAAACCCCTCCTGGATGACCTGAAACCTCCCAGGAGGCCCCAAAATCCCTCCTGGGGGCCCCAAAACCTCTCGGGGGGCCCCAAAACCCCTCCTGGGCGACCCAAAACCTCCCAGGGGGCCCCAAAATCCCTCCTGGGGGACCCAAATCCTCCATGGAGCCTCCCAAGGAGCCCCCAAACTCCCTGGGAGCCCCCAAACCACCTGGGGAGCCCCAAAATCCCCCAAGGAAACCCCAAAGCCCCCCTAGGGAACCCCAAATCCTCCACGGAGCCCCCCCAGGAGCCCCCCAACCACCCGGGGAGACCCTCAACCCCCCTGGGGGGTCCCAAAACCATGCGGGGAGACCCAACCCCCCCCCAGGGAAACTCCCAAGAAACCCCAAGCCCCCCAGGGAGCCTCGAACCCCTCCCCGGAGCCCCCCCACGGTGCCCCCAAGCCCCCTCGGGGCCCTCAACACCCCTCCAGCAGTCCCAGGACCCCAAATAGGGGTCTCTCTTGGCCCCAGACCACACGGGAGCCCCGGGACCCCCAAGTTGGGGTCTCTCTTGGCTCCAAGACCCCCATATCGGTGCCCCCCTTGGCCCCAGCCCCCCCCAGCAACCCAAGGACCCCCATATTGGGGTCTCTATTGGCCCCCAGCTCCCCTTGGAGCCCCCAAGACCCCCCCAAACAGCCCCAGGACCCCCATATTGGGGCCCCCCTTGGCCCCAGCCCCCCCCAGCACCCAAGGACCCCCCATATTGGGGTCTCTATTGGCCCCCAGCTCCCCTTGGAGCCCCCAGGACCCCCCCAAGCAGCCCCAGGACCCCCATATCAGGGCCCCCCCTTGGCCCCAGCCCCCCCAGACCCCCTAGTCGGGCCCCCCCGGCGCCCCCCACCTCCGTCGATGGAGCGGCGGCAGGCGATGAACTTGGCGCCCACGTCGGCGGCCGAGTGCTTCCGGGCCTCGGCGAAGGCCAGCAGGGTCCCGCGGGCCGGTGGCCGCCAGCAGCGGCACCCGGAAGGTGTCGACGGCACCCAGCGCCCGGCCGCTGACCCACAGCAGCTGCTCCTGCGTCACCAGCGGCCGCACCTGCGCCGGCACCGCGCCGTGGGGCCGGGCTGGGGCTATGGGGGGGGGGTCTATGGGGCAGGAATGGGGCTGGGGGAGCCGTGGGGAGGGGACGGGGGCGGTGGGGCTAGGCTGTGGGGCAGGGATGGGGCCGTGGGGCAGGAACGAGGGGATGGGGAAAGTCTACGGGGCAGGAATGGGGCACAGGAGGGCCATGGGGCAGGGACAGGGCTGTGGGGCTGGGCCGTGGGGCAGGGACGAGGGAACAGGGGGGTCTATGGGGCAGGAGCAGGGCGGTGGGGCTGGGCCATGGGGCAGGGATGAGGGAACAGGGGGGTCTATGGGGCAGGAATGGGGCACAGGGGGGCCGTGGGGCAGGAACAGGGGTACAGGGGGGGATCTGTGGGGCAGGAATGGGGCACAGGGGGGCCGTGGGGCAGGGACAGGGCTGTGGGGCCAGGCCGTGGGGCAGGGATGAGGGAACAGGGGGGTCTATGGGGCAGTAACAGAGGTGCAGGAGGGGCCATGGGGCAGGGGCGGGGGGCACAGGGGAACCATGGAGGGGGCTATGGGGCAGGACATGGGGGGGGTCTGTGGGGCAGTGAGGGGCCGTGGGAGGGTCTATGGGGCAGGGAGGGGTCCCCGGGGAGGAGCCTGTGGGGCAGGAGTGGGAGGAGCCAGCGCTGCAGCCCCGCCCCGGAAGTGCCCCCCCGGAAGTGCCCCCCGGTACCGTCTCGGGGGTCGCGACCCACTCGCGGGCGGCGGCGGCGGCGGCGAGGCCGAGCAGGGCCAGGAGCGCGCGCGGGGCCGCCATGACGGCAGCGGGCGCGGCCCCTTTAAGAGCCGCCGGCACCGCGAGCGCAGCCTGCGGCAGTCACGCGCCGCCGCCGCGCCCCTATTGGCCGGGCACCGCCCCGCCCGGGGGCGGGGCCGCCCCTTAAAGGGGCAATGACCGGAGCGGGGCTGCCGCCCAACAGCCGGGTCTGTTCCCTGAAAACAAAGAACGAAAATGGGGGGAAAAAAAACTTTTATTGCCCCTTTTTCCCCCGAACGAACCCTCGATACATCGATTAGTGCTAACGAGCCCCCACGGCCCGTGGGGGAAACCGAGGCACAGCAAAATCCCGGGGGGGGGGGGGGAGCATTTTGCCATGCCCCTTTTATGGGTGGGCCCAACTTTAGCCACACCCCTTTTAAGTGCTGTCAACCTCTCATAACCCTTTGAAGAGGTGGGACCCACTTTAACCACGCCCCCTTGAAGGGGTTTCCCCCCTACACCTCAACCAAGTCCCTTTTAAAGGTGGGGCCCACTTGGGCCAAAACCCTTCGAAGAACCTGGGCTGGCTTTAGCCCCGCCCCCTCAGAGGGGGCGGGCCCTGCCCGAGCCACACCCCCATTGGTCCACAGCGCTCCCTGAGGGCAGGGAGCAGGGCCTGGCGCAGCCCCGTTGCATGCTGGGAAGCATCCAGTCCTCCAGGGGGGCGGGGGGGCAAAGGTCACGTCTCGGCCAATCGCAGCAGCGTCCCGGAGGCAGAGGGGATGCTGGGAAGAAAGGGGGAGGGGTGAGCGCCCGGCTGGGGTCAGGGGTCACGGTGGGGGTCAGGGGTCGGGTCAGGGGTCGTACCGGTGGACGAGCTGAGCCCCGACGAGGTCGTGGACGTGGTAGGCCACCCCCAGACGGGCCCCGGCCAGGCTCCGGCGCTGCCCCAGCTCCGCCAGCGCCACCTCCTTGTACCGCGAGCGCCGGATGACGGCCAGCAGCGCCCGGCGCCCTGCGGGGTCAGGGGTCGGGGGTCAGGGGGCACCGGGGAGGAGATGGGGGGGGGGAATGGGGGGACTTGGGGGAGACATGGGGGGGTCTGTGAGGCCCTACAGGGGCTGGGGGGGTCCTGGGGGGGCCCCATGGGGTGGGGGGGGGGCAATGGGGGAGGCCCATGGGGGTCCCAGGTGCATTCCAGGGGGTCCCTGAGGGGTCTAGGGGGGTCCTGGGGGCCCCAGGGGCAGCTGGGAGGGATCCAGAGAGAGCAGGGGGTATTTGGGAGGGTCTGGGGCCCCAAGGGGTGTTGGGGGGGCCCCAGGTGACCCAGTTGGCTTTGGAGGGGGTGTGGGGGGATTTGGAAGGGACCCAGGGGGCTTTGGGGGGTCTGGGAGTGACCCTAGGGGCGTCCTGGGGGGGGGGGGTGGAGGCTCCCAGGGCACTTTTGGGGGTCCCGGGGGGGGGTTGGGTGGTCCCAGGGGATCCGGGGGGTTTTGGGGGTCCCCACGCACCGCGGACGAATGCCTTGATGAAGCGCCCGGCTCCCGGCACCGCCAGCCACCAGCTCCCGGCGTCGCGCACCGTCAGCACCCCGGCTGCCACCAGCTGCCTGCAGGGACCCACGGCGGCGGGGACAAGGCACGACGGGACCCGTGAGGACGGGCCCCACGGCGCGGGGAGGGGGGCGAGATGGGGCCCACGGGGACGGGCCCCACGGCTGGGGAACGGGGACAGGACAGGGCCCCCCGTGATGGGACCCACGGCGCAGGGACGGGAGCCGTGACGACAAGACCCACGGCACAGAGACGGGACGGGACCCACGGCAGGGAGCTGGTGGGGAAATAAGGGCGGAAATGGGATGCACAGCGCGACCCCCACCCACCCCCGGGGCCTCAGCCCCGCTCTGGGGCGCCCGAACCCCATCCCGGGGGCTCCCAGCCCGTCCCGAGGGCCCCGTTCTGGCCCCGGCCCCATCCCGGGGGTCCCCGCCGCCCCCCGGGGGCCCCGCGGCCGCCCCGCTCCTACGTGACGTCGGCGTCGGCGAAGCCCAGCGCCCGCATGCGGCTCTGCTCGTAGCTGAGCTCGGGGCAGGCGGCCACGGCCGTCTCCAGGAAGCGCCGCACCAGCCCGGCCTGCGGCTTCCCCGCCACCGCCTGCAGCACCTGGGGGGGGGGGGGGGGACGGGGGGGGTCAGCGCTGCCCCACGGCGGCGGCAGCAGCAGCCCCACGGCGCCCGCGCCCCCCCTCGCCCACCTTGGCCGTGTAGGGCTCCATGAAAACGACCCCCAGCGCGTCGGCCTCGAAGCCCAGGTGCAGCAGCCGGATCCGGCCCTCGTCCCTCAGGCGGTTCTGGGAGGAGAGGGAAGAAGTGTCAAGCGGGAGGGGCCCAGGCGTCCGGGCGAGCAGCCCCCACCCACCCCCAAAGGAACCCAGCGCCCAGGGAAGACCCTGCTCCACCTCGGAGATGCCTGAGGGGACCCAGGCGTCTGGGTGCCCCCCCCTCCCTGGGGACCCAGGCGTCCGAGCACCCCCTGCCCAAGGGACCCAGGTGTCCGGGCTGCCGCCTCCTCCCCGAGGAACCCCAACGTCCGGGTGTCTCCCTCCCCTGCCGAGGGGGCCCGGCGTCCAGGCTGTTCCCCCCCCTCCCCCTCCCTGGGGACCCAGGCATCCGGGCCGCCCCCTCCCTCCCTCCCTGCCCCCGCGGGGCCCCGGCGTCCGGGCGCACCAGGTGCCGGTCCACGGTGGTGCGGTCGCGCACGAGGCTGTAGAGCTGGTGCCGCAGCACGAGCGGGGGCAGCGCGTCGCCGAAGAGCCCCCGCGGGAAGAGCGCGGCCACGTCGCGCAGCGCCGCCTCCACCGCCTGCGGGGAGCCTGCGGGCCCAGGCGTCCGGGAGACCGTTGCTGCCCCCCAGGGACCCAGGCGTCCGGGATCTCCCCCCAGGAACCCTCCCCACTGCTTCCTGGGGACCCAGGCGTCCGGGAGACCCTCGCCCCCCCCCCCCCAGGGACCTAGGCGTCCGGGGGGCCCAGGCGTCCGGGAACTCCCAATTCCCCCAAATAACCCACAAACCCAGGCACCTCCTACCGCCCCTCCCAGGGACCCAGGCGTCCGGGACCCCCAACCTCCTCCCCCCCCCAAGGGACCCAGGCGTCCGGGGGGGCCCAGGCGTCCGGGAGACCTTCGCCCCCCCCCCCAGGGACCCAGGCGTCCGGGATCTCCCCCCAGGGACCCTCCCCACTGCTTCCTGGGGACCCAGGCGTCCGGGAGACCCTCGCCCCCCCCCCCCCCAGGGACCCAGGCGTCCGGGAGACCCTCGCCCCCCCCCCCCAGGGACCCAGGCGTCCGGGATCTCCCCCCAGGAACCCTCCCCACTGCTTCCTGGGGACCCAGGCGTCCGGGAGACCCTCGCCCCCCCCCCCCCAGGGACCTAGGCGTCCGGGGGGCCCAGGCGTCCGGGAACTCCCAATTCCCCCAAATAACCCACAAACCCAGGCACCTCCTACCGCCCCTCCCAGGGACCCAGGCGTCCGGGACCCCCAACCTCCTCCCCCCCCCAAGGGACCCAGGCGTCCGGGGGGGCCCAGGCGTCCGGGAGACCCTCGCCCCCCCCCCCCAGGGACCCAGGCGTCCGGGATCTCCCCCCAGGAACCCTCCCCACTGCTTCCTGGGGACCCAGGCGTCCGGGAGACCCTCGCCCCCCCCCCCCCCAGGGACCTAGGCGTCCGGGGGGCCCAGGCGTCCGGGAACTCCCAATTCCCCCAAATAACCCACAAACCCAGGCACCTCCTACCGCCCCTCCCAGGGACCCAGGCGTCCGGGACCCCCAACCTCCTCCCCCCCCCAAGGGACCCAGGCGTCCGGGGGGGCCCAGGCGTCCGGGAGACCTTCGCCCCCCCCCCCAGGGACCCAGGCGTCCGGGATCTCCCCCCAGGGACCCTCCCCACTGCTTCCTGGGGACCCAGGCGTCCGGGAGACCCTCGCCCCCCCCCCCAAGGGACCCAGGCGTCCGGGGGGCCCAGGCGTCCGGGAGACCCTCGCCCCCCCCCCCAGGGACCTAGGCGTCCGGGGGGCCCAGGCGTCCGGGAACTCCCAATTCCCCCAAATAACCCACAAACCCAGGCACCTCCCACGGCCCCCCAGGGGACCCAGGCGTCCGGGGCTCCCCAGCCCCCCCCAGGGTCCCAGGCGTCCCGGTACCGTGCAGGGGGGGCTCCCCGGGGGGGGCCTCGCCGCGGGGTCTCTTGGCGCTGAAGGTGTCGGCGAGGGGCCGCCGCCGTCGCCGCCGCTCCATGGGGCTGGAGGGGGGGACGGGGGGGGGTCAGCGACCCCCGGCGGCGCCGCGGCCCCCCCCGGCCCCACAGCGCCCCTCCGGCCCCCCGCCCCCCCTCTTCCCGGCCCCGGATGATGACGTCACGCCGCCCCTACCCCGGCGCGAGCCTTCGCGGCGCCGCTGCCTCCGCCCCCGCCTCGGCGCGGCCCGATGACGCGCGGGGAGGGAGCGCGCGGGGTGACGTCACGCGGGGGCGGGGCGGGAGGACTAACGGCCGGGCGCGCGCGGCCCAGAAGGGTCACGTGGGAGAGGGCGGGGCTTGCTTAAAGGAGCCGGACAGGCGGCAACGGCGCGGAGTGATGTCAGATAGGAGAGAAAAATCCACCTCCTCCTCCCAAAACGGGGGTGCTATCGCCCCGATCCCCTCCCAAATGGTGGTATTGAGCCCCTCTCCCCCTAAATGAGGGTGGTATCACTCATGTCCACCCAAAATGGGGGTGGTACCACCCATCTCCCCTCCCCAAATGGTGGTTTCGCCCACTTCTCCCCCCAAAATGGGTGGTATCACCCAACCCCCCCCAAAACAGGGATGCTATCACCCACTTTTCTCCCCCAAATGGAGATGGCATCACCCATCTCCCCCCAAAACAAGGGTGGTATAGCCCATCTCCCCCCAAAACAAGGGTGGTATCGCCCATCTCCCCCCCAAAAGGAGGATGGTATCACCCATCTCCCTCAAAGCAGGGGGCCCGGACTGAACCAAGTGGCGCTGGCGGGGGGGGACAGGGGGGTTTTGGGGGCCGAACCAAGTGCGGGGCCGGCGCAGGGGGATGATGCTGGGGTCCCAGGGCAGGAGACAGAGACAGAGATGGAGGCGGAGGCGGCGGCGGCAGCGGGGCTTTATTGCGTGTAGAGGCTGGCGGCGAAGACGATGTCGCGCTTGATCATGCTGGAGGCGGCCTCCATCTTGGCGCAGAGCGTGGGCTCGCCGATGAGGCGGGCGGCCTTGCGCACGTCGCGGCACGTCTCCTCCAGGCGCTGGATGCAGCGCACCACGACGCCCTCCTGCACCGCCGCCAGCCGGGCGATGTCCGCGAAGGGCTGCGGCGGCCGTCAGCGCGGGGCGCGGGGGCGCCCAATTCCCGCAGGGGGACCCACGGATGACGGGGGGGGACCCACGGAGCCGGGGGGTGGCCACGTGGGGGGATACGGGGGGACCCACGGAGCCATGGGGTGGCCACGTGGGGGGATATGGGGGGACCCACAGAGCCGCGGGGTGGCCGGGAGGACACGGGGAGCCCACAGAGCCATGGGGTGGCCATGTGGGGGGATACGGGGGGACCCATGGAGCCGGGGGGGGGCCATGTAGGGGGATATGGGGGGACCCACGGAGCCATGGGGTGGCCACGTGGGGGGATATGGGGGGACCCACGGAGCCGTAGGGTGGCCGGGAGGACATGTGGGACCCTCAGAGCCATGGGGTGGCCATGTGGGGGGATACGGGGGGACCCACGGAGCCGGGGGGCAGCTGGGGGGGGACATGGAGGAGGTCCCATGGAGCTGGGGGGGATATAGGGGGACCCACAGAGCCTTGGGGCAGCTGCAAGGGGACGTGGAGGCACCCACGGAGCCGTGGGGCAGCCGGGGCAGGGACACGGTGGGTCCCACAGAGCTGTGGGGTGGCCGGGGGGGCGATACGGTAGGACCCACGGAGCTGTGGGGCAGCTGGAGGGGATATGGGGGGACCCACAAAGCTGTGGGGGGGATATAGGGAGACCCACGGAGCTGTGGGGCAGCTGGGGGGAGACACAGGGAGACCCACGGAGCCGTGGGGGGGCCGTGGGGGGCCGCGGGGGGCGGGCGGCGCCTCACCATGCCGCGCGCCCACTCGTAGACGACCTCGACGAGGCCGAAGTTGAACTGCTCCACGAAGTCCTCGACGCTCTGCGGGAGGCCGCAGTCGCGCTGCAGCGTCCCCACGCGCTCGGCCACCGCCCGGATCTGCTCCATGCCCTGCGCACGCACACACGCACGGAGGGAGGGAGGGATGGAGGGACGGACGGACGGAGGGACGGAGGGAGGGGGCGTCCGGGCGCGCGTCCTACCTGCTGGAGCGGGGCGGGCAGCGGCGCCGGGGGCGGCCCGCGGCCCGGGCAGACGGTGCAGGAGAGCAGCGCGGCGCTCTCCTCCGGCCGCAGCGCCGTCAGCACGTTGCCCAGCACCAGCTCCGTCAGCAGCAGCTCGTGGGCGCTCATCTCGCAGGCCACGCGCCCCGCCAGCCGCACCGCCCCGGCCCCGTCCACGTAGCCCAGCGCCCGCAGCACCTGCGGCGACGCGGGGGACACGTGGGGGACGCGGGGGGACGGGGGGGGACATAGGGATACGGGGGGACACGGGGGGACGTGGGGGACATGGGGGGACGTGGGGGATGTGGGGACACCCCGTCCACGTAGCCCAGCGCCCGCAGCACCTGCGGCGACGCGGGGGACACGTGGGGGGACGCGGGGGAACAGGGGGGGATGTGGGGGGACACAGGGACGTGGGGGGACATGGGGACAGCATGTCCACGTAGCCCAGCGCCCGCAGCACCTGCAGGGACACGGGGGACACGTGGGGGGACACGGGGGGATGTGGGGGGACGCTGGGGGATGTGGGGGGACGTGGGGGGACATAGGGATACGGGGGGACATGGGGGGATGTGGGGACACATAGGGGTACGGGGACACCGTGTCCATGTAGCCCAGTGTCCACAGCACCTGCAGGGACACGGGGGGACACGGGGGGACACAGGGACATGTGGACGCCCCGTCTGCGCACCTGATGTGCCCAGAACCTGCGGGGACAGTGACGTGCAGGGACACGGGGACGTGGGGGGACATTGGAGATGTGCAGGGACACTAGGGACATGTAAGGACACGGAGACACGTAGGGACATGGGGACACGGGGACGCCGCGCCCATGCAGCCCAGCACCCACAGGGGGGACACGAGGGGACGCGGGGGGACACGGGGGGGATGCGGGGACGTGGGGGGACATTGGGGACATGCAGGGACACGGGGACGTGGGGGGACACCCGGGGGGGCCCCGCGGGGCGCTGACCTCCACACGCTGGTGGTACTCGGGCAGCAGCAGCAGCGACTGGTCCGAGAGCAGGAAGCGGAGCTGCTCCACCTGCTCCAGCAGCTCCTGCCGCGCCGCCAGCCGGGAGAACTGGGGGCCGCGGCGTCAGCGGGCCCCGAACGCCCCCGGGGGCCGAAACACCCCCCGGGGGGGCCCAAAGTGCCCCGGGGGAGGGAGGGAGGGGGCAGCGGGGCACCCCAAAATGCCCCGGTTGTGCCCCAAAATGCTCTGCGTGGGGTCATGGAACCTCAAGGGGACCCCAAAATATCCCAGTTGTGCCCCAAAGCGCCCCAGGGGGAGGGAGGGGGCAGCGGGGCACCCCAAAATGCCCTGGTTGTGCCCCAAAATGCTCTGCGTGGGGACATGGAACCTCAGGGGGACCCCAAAACATCCCAGTTGTGCCCCAAAGTGCCCCAGGGGGAGGGAGGGGGCAGCGGGGGACCCCAAAATGCATCAGTTGTGCCCCAAAGCGCCCCAGAGGGGCACATGGGGCATCAGGGACACCCCAGGGGGAGGCGGGAGGCATCGGGGGACCCCAAGAGACCCCAGTTGCACCCCAAAGTGCCCCAGGGGGAGGTAGGGGCCATCAGGGGACCCCAAAATGCCCCGGGGGGGGCACATGGGGCATCAGGGACACCCCGGGGGGAGGCAGGGGGCAGCAGGGGGACCCCGAGGTGCCCCGTGGGGGGGACATGAGGCATCGGGGGACCCCAAGAGACCCCAGTTGCACCCCAAAGTGCCCCGGGGGGAGGCAGGGGGCCTGGGGGGACCCCAAGCCCCCCCGTCGCGGCCCCCCCGGCGCGGCCCCCCCGGCGCCCCCCCCGGTACCTGCTGGGCGAAGCGGGGGCTGCGGACGCACTGGAAGGAGCCCAGGGCGGCCGCCGCGTCGCGGACCCGGGCCGCCGCCTCCACGGCCTCCACGTCGCGCAGCTGCAGGGCCCCCACGGGCTCCAGGCAGGGCAGCCCCCCCGCGGCCCCCCCCGCCAGCCGCGCCAGCTCCTGCGCCGCCGCGCTCGCCTCCGCCCCGGGGGGGTCCTTCCTGCGGGGGGGGGGGGGGGTGTCCCAGGGAGCTCCCGGGGCGCCCCGAATCCGGGGAAACCCCCCCCAGGGAGCCCCCGGAGCGCCCCAAAACCAGGGACCCCCCCAGGGACCCTCCAAATCAGGGAGCCCTCCAAGAGAACCCTCCCCCCCCAAAACCGGGGGACCCCCTGGAGCACCCCCAAATCCAGGGAAACCCCCAGGCAGCCCCCAGAGCGCCCTGAATCTGGGGAAACCCCCAGGGAGCCCCCGGAGCGCCCCAAAACCAGGGACCCCCCCCAGGGTCCCCAGAGTGCCCCGAATCCGGGGAAACCCCCAGGAACCCCCCCAAATAAGGGAGCCCTCCAAGAGAACCCCCCCGAATCCAGGGGACCCCCCTGGGACCCCCCGGAGCACCCCCAAATCCAGGGAACCCTCCAGGGACCCCTCTCTGAAACCAGGGACCCCCCCCAGCATCCCAAATCCAGGGAATCCCCCCCAGAGACCTCCCCAGGAGCGCCTCAAAAGTGGGGAATCCCCCCCAGGGACCCCCAGAGCATCCCAAAACCACAGACCCCCCCCCCCCAGAGACCACCCCAAAACCACGGACCCCCCCCGAGCGCTCCAAATCCGAGGAACCCCCAGGTCCCAAAATGAGGGACCCCCCCAGGGACCCCCCAAAAGCAGGAATCCCCCCCCGGGACCTCCCTAGGGACCCCCAATCCCCCCCCCCCAGGCTCTAGGGGAGACCCGGGGCCCCCCCAGACCCCCCCAAGCGCCCCCCCCGGCCCCCCCACCTGTAGCGGGGCGCCTGCCGCCGCCGCACGTCCTCCAGCACCCGCTCCGCGTTCACCCGCAGCGTCTTGGCCGTGATGGCCACGATGTCGCTCGGCACCAGCTTCTCCAGCGCGTGGCCGCAGGGACCTGGGGGGCCCAGGCGTCCGGGGGGGGCTCCGCGCCGCTCGCGGGTCCCCCCCCGCCTCCCTGCGGGGCCCAGGCGTCCAGGATCCCCCCCCACTGCCCTGCAGGACCCAGGTGTCCGGGACCCCCCCCCGCCACTGCCCTGTGGGGCCCAGGCGTCCGGGGGGGGCTCCACACTGCTCAGGGATCCCCCCCCACTCCACAGGACCCAGGCATCCAGGACCCCCCCCACCCCCCCACCGGGGGGCCCAGGCGTCCGGGACCCCCCACACACCCTGCTGGGGGCCCAGGTGTCTGGGACCCCCCCACCCTGTGGGACCCAGGTGTCCAAACCCCCCACCACCACCACCCTGCAGGGCCCAGGCAGCCGAGACCCCCCCCACCCCCCCGCCGGGGGGCCCAGGCATCCGGGAACCCCCCACCCCTCAGGACCCAGGCATCCAGGACCCCCCCCACCCCCCCACCGGGGGGCCCAGGCGTCCGGGATCCCCTCACCCCACAGGACCCAGGTGTCCGGGACCCCCCCCACCCCGTGGGACCCAGGCATCCGAGACCCCCCCACACCCCCCGCCAGGGGCCCAGGCATCCGGGACCCCCCCCCCTTCGCTGGGAAGCCCAGGCATCCGAGACCCCCCCCACCCCCCCTTCGCCGGGGGGCCCAGGCGTCCGGGACCCCCTCACCCTGCAGGGCCCAGGCGTCCGGGACCCCCCCACCCCCCCCCCCGCTGGGAAGCCCAGGCGTCCGGGACCCCCCCACCCCCCCTTCGCCGGGGGGCCCAGGCGTCCGGGCCGACCCTCGGGCACGAAGAGCCTGGTGAGCAGCAGGTCCTCGGGGTAGGGCACGTCCGGGGGGGGGCTGCTGCCGGCCGGGGGCCCCCCCTCCTCGGGGGGCTTCTCGCAGAGCACCAGCGCCGTGAAGCTCCGGCCGCCGCCGTCCGACGAGGCCTGCGCCGGGGGGGACAGGGGGGACGACGATGGGGTCACCCGGGGGGGGGGGGGGACACGGAGGGGGGACGGGGATGGAGGAACCGGGGGGACACGGAGGGGGACGGGAAGGGCCTGCGGACGGTGGGAGGGGACACAGGAGATGCGAGGGGACGTGGAGGAACGTGGGGGACACGGGGGGGACACGAGGGGACACAGAGGGATGTGAGGGGACGTGGGGGGACACGGGGGGACGCGAGGGGACACGGAGGGGGATGCAGGGGACACAGAGGGACATGGAGGGATGTGGGGGACACGGAGGGGACACCAGGAACACAGAGGGGACACGGGGGGACGCGAGGGGACACAAGGGGACATGGAGGGACATGAGGGGACATGGAGGGACGCGAGGGGACATGGGGGACACGGGGGGGACACGAGGGGACATGGAGAGGGATGCAGGGGACACAGATGGACATGGGGGACACGGAGGGGACACAGGGGGGACACGAGGGGACACAGAGGGTTGCAGGGAACACAGAGGGACGTGGGGGACATGGAGGGACGTGGGGGACACAGAGGGGACAGCAAGGACACGGAAGGATCACAGAGAGGACATGGGACACGAGGGGACACGGGACGCGAGGGGCCACAAGGGGACGTGAAGGGACATGGAGGGGACACAAGGGGATGCGAGGAGATGTGATGGGACACGAGGGGTTGTGGGGGGACATGAAGGGCCACGGGGGGACATGGAGGGGACACGAGAGGCCCCGAGGGGACCCGGGGGGACGCGAGGGGACGCAGAGGGACCCGGGGGGGGGCCGCGGGTACCTGCAGGATGAGGCCCAGGGCGTTGCGGTGGGCCGGCGTGTTCACCACCACCACCCGGCCCGGTGCCAGCGCCTTCAGCCCCGCCACCGACTCGGCCGCCCGCCGCTGCCACCGCCGCACGTCAGCGCCGCCGGGGACCCCGGGAGCCCCGCGGGCATCCACGGGACCCCCAACACCCCCGTGGGGACACCAGGACCCCCACGGGACCCCCAACACCCCCCCAGGGACTCCCAGGACCCCCCGGACCCCCACGGGCATCCACGGGACCCCCAACACCCCCCTGGGGACTTCCAGGACCCCTGAGACCCCCATGGGCACACCAGGACCCCCAACACCCCCAAGGGGACTCCCAGGACCCCCAGGACCCCCACGGGGACACCGGGACCCACAACACCCCCACGGGGACACCAGGACCCCCACAGGACCCCCAACACCCCCGCAGGGACACCGGGACCCCCAACACCCCCGTGGGGACTCCCAGGACCCCCGAGACCCCCGTGGGGACACCGGGACACCCAACGCTCCCGCGAAGGTACCAGGGACCCCCCCAGGACCCCCAACACCCCCCCAGGGACACCGGGACCCCCCCCAGGACCCTCAACGCCACCATGGGGACCCTTAGGACCCCCCCGGGGACCCCCAGGACCCCCCCGGAACCCCTGACACCCCCACAGGGACCCCCGGGACCCCCAACACGGCCATGAAGGTGGCACCTGCGGCCCCCCCGGCCCCCCGGGCGCACCTGGAGCAGGGCGCGGGCCTGGCGCAGCGCCCGCACGGTGCTGTAGTAGCGGGGCAGGTCGGCCAGCGGCCCCGAGGTGTCGACCTCGCCCAGCGCCTCCAGCGCCCGGCTCAGCTCCGCCACCCGCCGCTCGTGCGCCTGCGACCCAAACCGCCCCGGAATGGCCCCAAATGACCCCCCAAAACGACCCCCTAGCCCCCCCAGCTCCGCCACCCGCTGCTCGTGCGCCTGCGACCCAAACCACCCTGGAACGGCCCCAAAATGACCCCCAAAACCTCTCCAAAACCCCTCCCCGCCGCTCGTGCGCCTGCGACCCAAACCGCCCCGGAATGGCCCCAAAATGACCCCCAAAACGACCCCCGAGCCCCCCCAGCTCCGCCACCCGCTGCTCGTGCGCCTGCGACCCAAACCGCCCCAAAATGGCCCCAAAATGACCCCCAAAACCCCTCCAAACCCCCTCCCCGCCGCTCGTGCGCCTGCGACCCAAACCGCCCCGGAACGGCCCCAAAATGACCCCCCAAACCCCCCCAAAACCCCTCCAAACCCCCTCCCCGCCGCTCACGCACCTGGGGACCGCACCAGGACCCCCAAAACCCTGCAAACGCCCCCAAATCCCCCCCCCGTGGGACCCCCCAACCCCCCCGAAACTCCCCCAAAGCCCCCTTGTCCCAAGGCACGGGGGCGTCCTCGTGCCCCCCCAGGTGCGTGTGTCACCCCTAGGTATCCCCATGTCCCCCCCATCCCCATATCTCCATGTCCCGTGTCCTCCTGTGTCCTCCCGTGTCCCCATGTCCCCATGTCCCGTGTCCCCATGTCCCCATATCTCCACGTCCCGTGTCCTCCCGCATCCCCATGTCCCCATGTCTCCATGTCTCCCTGTCCCCTCATGCCCCTCCATGTCCCCACATCTTCACGTCTCCATATCTCCATGCTCCCCGCGTCCCCTCATCGCTACGTCCCCGTGTCCCCCCGCGTCCCCCCGCGTCCCCCCGCGTCCCCGCCGCACCGGGGCGTCGCGGCGCGCGTGGAACTCGGAGAAGCTGCGGCGCATCATGTCCTCGACGCGCAGCGCCTCCACCCGCAGCAGGTTGAGGATCATGGTGTAGGTGAGGCGGAACTGGGACTCCAGCCGCGTGGGGCGGCCCTGCGGACGGGGACAGGGACGTCACCGCGGGGGGACACCACCACAGCGGCCTCGAGGATGTCACCGTGGGGGACGCGGGGACACCAGGGGACACGGTGTAGGTGATGCAGAACAGGACACCGGCTGTGTAGGGCAGCCCTGGGGACGGGGACGTCACCGCGGGGGGACACCAGGTTTAGGGACACGGGGACACAAGAGACTGGGGACACGGGGGGGGCTGTAGGCGGACGTGGGGCGTTGGGGACGTCGTAGGACGTCACCACGGGGGGACACCAGGTTTAGGGACACGGGGACACAAGAGATTGGGGACACGGGGGGGGCTGTAGGTGGACGTGGGGCGTTGGGGACGTCGTAGGACGTCACCACGGGGGGACACCAGGTTTAGGGACACGGGGACGCAAGAGATTGGGGACACGGGGGGGGCTGTAGGTGGACGCGGGGCGTTGGGGACGTCGTAGGACGTCACCACGGGGGGACACCAGGTTTAGGGACACGGGGACACAAGACATTGGGGACACGGGGGGGGCTGTAGGTGGACGTGGGGCATTGGGGACGTCGTAGGACGTCACCACGGGGGGACACCAGGTTTAGGGACACGGGGACACAAGAGATTGGGGACACGGGGTGGGGGCTGTAGGTGGACGCGGGGCGTTGGGGACGTCGTAGGACGTCGCCGTGGGGGGACACCAGGTTTAGGGACACGGGGACACAAGACATTGGGGACACGGGGGGGGCTGTAGGTGGACGCGGGGCGTTGGGGACGTCGCAGGACGTCGCCGTGGGGGGACACCAAGGGTTGGGGGTGCTGCGGGGACACGTGGGGGGACACGTGTGGGGACACGTGTGGGGGGTCACGGGGGGGGGGGTCACGGGGGGCCTCACCAGCATCATGCGGTGCAGGTCGGCCATTTCGGGGACGGGCCCCTTGCAGAGGATGATGACGGTGCCCGTGCGGTCGAGGCCCCGGCGCCCCGCGCGGCCGGCCATCTGCACGTACTCGCCTGCCGGGGGGGGGTCAGCGCCTGCCCCACGGCCGCCCCACGGCCACCGACCCCATCCCATGGCCACCCACCCCGCCCCACAGCCGCCCCACGGCCACCGACCCGGCCCCACGGCCGCCCCACGGCCACCGACCCCATCCCATGGCCACCGACCCCGTCCCACGGCCGCTGACCCCGTCCACGGCCGCTGACCCCAGCCCCACGGCCGCCCCGTGACCCCAAATCCTGCCCCACAGCTCCGAACGCCGCCCCTCGCAGCTAGCCTCACCAACCCAGACCCCTGCCCCACGGCAACCCCATGGCTGGCCCTGGCCCCATGGTGGCCCCACGGCAGCCCCCGGCCCCATGGTGGCCCCATGGCAGCCCCCAGCCCCACAGCAACCCCATGGCAGCCCCCAGCCCCATGGTGGCCCCAAGGCAGCCCCCAGCCCCACGGCAACCCCATGGCTGGCCCCGGCCCCATGGCGGCCCCACGGCAGCCCCCAGCCCCATGGTGGCCCCAAGGCAGCCCCCAGCCCCATGGCGGCCCCACAGCAGCCCCCAGCCCCATGGTAGCCCCCCGGCAGCCCCCCGGCCGGCCCCAGCCCCACAGCGGCCCCCCGGCAGCCCCCCGGCTCACCGGGCAGCAGGTCGCGGAAGTTGGTGCCGTCGTGCTTGCGGACGGAGTCGAAGACGACGGTGCGCGCCGGCATGTTCACCCCCATGGCGAAGGTCTCGGTGGCGAAGAGCACCTGGGCGGGGAGGCGGGCGGCGCCGTGGGGCCGGGCCGCGCCGTGGGGCAGGGCCCGGCCGCCGCCCCCCACGGCGGCTCACCTTGACCAGCCCCTTGCTGAAGAGCATCTCCACCACCTCCTTGAGGATGGGCAGCACCCCGCTGTGGTGCACCCCGATGCCCCTCTTCAGCAGCTCCGCCAGGTGCAGCACCTGGGGGGCGGCGGCGGCTCAGCCGGCCCCACGGCGCCGCCCCACACGTCCCATGGAGCCCCCCGGCGCGCCCCCGCGCCCACCCGCGTCCCACGGGGCCCCGCAGCGCGTCCTCGCGGCCCCCACGCAGCCTCCACGTCCCCAACGTCCCATCCGAGCCCCCCCAAGGTGTCCCCGTGTCTCCCCAAGCCCTGTTGAGCCCCACAGCACGCCCCCGTGTCCCCACGTATCCTCCGCGTCCCAACCAGCCCCATGGTGTGCCTCCATGTCCCCACATGTCCCCCACATCCCATCGAGCCCTGTGGTTTGCCTCCACACCCTACACGTTCTCCATGTCTTCGCGTGTCCCCACACATCCCCCACATCCCATCGCGCCCCATGGCGTGCCTCCTTGTCCTGCACGTTCTCCATGTCCCCACACGTCCCCCACGTCCCATCAAGCTCTATAGCGTTCCTCCAGGTCCCCCCAATATTCTCCATGTTCCCACGTGTCCCCCAGATCTCCATGTGCCATTAAGCCCTACAGTGTGTCCCTATGTCCCCACATATTCCCCACACCCTGTCAAACCCCATGGCGTGTCTCCACGTCCCCATGTGCCCCCCTGTGTCCTCCACGTCCCATTGAGCCCCATGGTGTGCCCCCATGTCCCCACACGTTCTCCATGTCCTATTGAGCCCCATGGTGTGCCCCCACATCCCCATGTGTCCCCACATATCCCCCGTGTTCCCTTAAGCTCCATGGTGTGTCCCCACATGTCCTCCACATCCTATTGAGCCCCATGGTGTGCCCCCACATCCCCACGTGTCCCCACATATCCCCCGTGTCCCCTCAAGCCCCATGGTGTGTCCCCACATGTCCTCCATGTTCTCCACGTCTTATTGAGCCCCATAGTGTCTTTCCATGTTCCCGTGTGTCCCCACATGTCCCCCATGTCCCCTTGAGCCCCATGGTGTGTCCCCACATCCCCATATGTCCTCCACGCCTTATTGAACCCCATGGTGTCTTTCCATATCCCTATGTGTCCCCACACGTCCCCCATGTCCTCTCGAGTCCCATGGTGTGTCTCCATGTCCCCACGTGTTCTCCACATCCCATTGAGCCCCATGGTGTGCCCCCACATCCCCATGTGTCCCCACATATCCCCCGTGTCCCCTTGAGCTCCATGGTGTGTCCCCACATGTCCTCCACATCCTATTGAGCCCCATGGTGTGCCCCCACGTCCCCATGTGTCCCCACATATCCCCCGTGTCCCCTTGAGCCCCATGGTGTGCCTCCATGTCCCCACATGTTCTCCATGTCTCCTTGAGCTCCGTGGCGTGTCTCCATGTCCCCATGTATCCCCACATGTCCCCCATGTCCCCTCGAGCCCCGCGGTGTGTCCCCACATCCCCACGTCCTACTGAACCCCATGGTGTCTTTCCATGTCCCCACGTGTCCCCACATGTCCCCCATGTCCTCTCAAGTCCCAGGGCGTGTCTCCATGTCCCCACATGTTCTCCATGTTTCCTTGAGCTCTGTGGCGTGTCTCCATGTCCCCATGTATCCCCACATGTCCCCCATGTCCCCTCGAGCCCCACGGTGTGTCCCCACATCCCCATGTCCTACTGAGCCCCATGGTGTCTTTCCATGTTCCCACGTGTCCCCACATGTCCCCCACATCCTCTCGAGTTCCATGGTGTTTCTCCATGTCCCCACATGTTCTCCACGTCTCCTCGAGCTCCGTGGCGTGTCCCCACGCGTCCCCCCGCGCCCACGCGCGCCCCCCGTGCCGGCGCGGGACCTGGGGCAGCTGCCGGTCGGAGCCCTTGAGGCGGGCGACGCACTTCTGGAAGAAGACGTGCACCTCGCTCTTCTCGGCGCTCGAGGTGAGGTCCAGGGAGCCGAGGGCGGCCGCGTGCTCGTCGCAGCGGCTCCGCGAGAAGGTGAAGGCCACCACGGGCAGCTGCTCGCGGGCCCGCAGGGCGCCCAGCAGCGCCAGCCACACGCCCTTGTCCTGCGCGGCGGCGCGGCCTCAGCGGGGCCCCGCCAAACGGGACCCCAAATCCCCCGGGGACCACAAATCCCCCCAAATGGGACCCCAAATGCCCCGGGGACCTCAAATCCCCCCAAAACGGGACCCCAAATCCCCCCAAACGGGACCCCAGCTGCCCCGGGGACCTCAAATCCCCCCCAAAACGGGGCTCCAACCCCCCCGGGGACCACAAATCCCCTCAAAATGGGACCCCAAATCCCCCGAAATAGGACCCTTAATCCCCCCAAACGGGACCCCAGCTGTCCTGGGGACCTCAAATCCCCCCAAACGGGACCCCAACCCACCCGGGGACCACAAATCCCCTCAAAATGGGACCCCAAATCCCCCCGAAACGGGACCCCAACCCACCCGGGGACCACAAATCCCCCCAAACGGGACCCCAACCCACCCGGGGACCACAAATCCCCTCAAAATGGGACCCCAAATCCCCCCCAAATGGGAACCCAGCTGCCCTGGGGACCCCAAATCCCCCCAAAATGGGACCCCAGCTGCCCTGGGGACCTCAAATCCCCCCCAAAACGGGGCTCCAACTGCCCTGGGGACTCCCCAACACCCCAAAACGGGACTCCCAACTGCCCTGGGGATCCCAAATCCTCTGAAACGGGACCCCAACCCACTCGGAGACCCCAAATCCCCCCAAAACAGGACCCCAGCTGCCCCGGGGACCTCAAATCCCCTTAAAATGGGATGCCCACCCACCCGGGGACCCCAAATCCCCCAAAATGGGATGCCCGCTGCCCCGGGAACCCCAAATCCCCCCAATACAGGATCCCAGCTGCCCTGGGGACCCCAAATCCCCCAAAACGGGACCCCAACTGCCCCGGGGACCCCAAATCCCCTGAAACAGGACCCCAACCCACCCGGGGACCCCAAATCCCCCCCAAAAAAGGGCTCCAACCACCCTGGGGACTCCCCAACACCCCAAAACGGGACTCCCAACTGCCCCAGGGACCCCAAATCCCCCCAAAATGGGACCCCAACTGCCCCAGGGACTCCCCAACACCCCAAAATGGGACTCCCCCTGCCCTGGGGACCTCAAGCCCCACAAAATGGGCCCCCCCACCTGCCCCAAAGACCCCAAGTCCCCCCAAAACAGGATTCCCCAGACCCATCCCTGAGGCCCCAAATATCCCCCAAAACGCAGGCCCCAATTCCCTTCCCCAGGACCCCAAAACAGGACCCCCAGACCCAACTCTCGGGACCCCCACCCCCCCCCCCCAAACGGGCGCCCTCGGGACCCCCGAGCTGCCCCCCAAACGGGCGCCGCAGCCCGGCCCCACCTGCCCGGGGCCGGTGCCCCCGAACGTGGGCTGCTTGGCCCCAAAGCTCTGCGCGTGCTTGCTCGTCCGCTCCTTCTTGGCCTCCACGGCCGCGTAGTACCTGCGGGGGGGGGGGGGCGACGTGTGGGGCGGCTGTGGGGCAGGGCAGGGCCGCGGGGGGCCGCCGTGGGGCAGCGCAGGGCAGGGCAGGGCCGCGCCGTGGGGGGCCAGGCGCCGCGGCGCGGGGACGTGCCGGTCGTGGGGTCCTGCGGGGCTGGATGGCCGTGGGGCCGGCGCCGTGGGGCCGGGTGCCGTGGGGCAGCCGTGGGGCCGGGCTCGCTCACCCCTGGGTGCAGAAGGTGCCGTGGGCGTCGAGCAGCAGGAAGAGCTGGTCGCGTGTGCGGGGGCTGTTGCCCGTGTAGAGGAAATGCTCCAGCGGCACCGGGCGCTGCCGGGTGCTGATCACCCGCAGCCGCTTCCGCTTGATCCGCCTGCGCCGCGCCAAACCGGGAAAACGGGGGGGAAACGGCAATCGGGGGGAAATCAGGGAAAAACGGGGGGGAATAGGGGGAAACAGCGATCGGGGGAAACGGGGGGGAATTGGGACAATGGGGGGAATTGGGGGGAATCAGGAAGAAATGGGAGAGAAGTGGAGAAAACAGAAGAATTGAGGGAATCGGGGGAAAAACAAGGGAAGTCAGAAAGAAACGGAACAGAATCGAGGGAAACGGAACAGAATCGAGGGAAACGGAACAGAATCGAGGGAAACGGAACAGAATCGAGGGAAACGGAACAGAATCGAGGGAAACGGAACAGAATCGAGGGAAACGGAACAGAATCGAGGGAAACGGAACAGAATCGAGGGAAACGGAACAGGGGAATCAGGGGGAAAAAACAGGGGAATCAGGGGGAAAAAACAGGGGAATCAGGGGGAAAAAACAGGGGAATCAGGGGGAAAAAACAGGGGAATCAGGGGGAAAAAACAGGGGAATCAGGGGGAAAAAACAGGGGAATCAGGGGGAAAAAACAGGGGAATCAGGGGGAAAAAACAGGGGAATCAGGGGGAAAAAACAGGGGAATCAGGGGGAAAAAACAGGGGAATCAGGGGGAAAAAACAGGGGAATCAGGGGGAAAAAACAGGGGAATCAGGGGGAAAAAACAGGGGAATCAGGGGGAAAAAACAGGGGAATCAGGGGGAAAAAACAGGGGAATCAGGGGGAAAATGGCAAAGAATTGGGGAAAACGGGGGGAATCCAGGAAAAATGAAGGGAATTGGGGAAAAACGGGAAGAGTTGAGGTACTTTCAAGCCCCCAAACCTCCTAATATTCTGCACAAATGTGCAAAACCACCTAATCCCCCTCACAACCCCCAGCATTCCCCAGTGCTGCCCCACAGCCCCCCCCAGAGCCCCCCCCCGGCCCCCAGGACCCCCTAGGGCTGCCCCACGGCCCCCAGGGACCCTCTACTGCTGCCCCACAGCCCCACAGAGCCCCCCCACGGCCCCCTAGCACCCCCCATTGCTGCCCCACGGACCCCCAGGGACTCCCCAGAACCACCCCCAGCCCCCAAACACCCCCTACTGCCGCCCCCCAGCACCCCTCACCATCGCCCGCGTCTCCCCGCAGCCCCCCCAGTGGGCTCACAGCCCCCCCCCGGCCCCCCACTGCCGCCCCCCGACCTACCCGACCCACTGGGCGAACTCGAGGGTGTTGGGGACGGTGGCGCTGAGCAGGATGAGGTTGACGTGGTCGGGCAGCATGATGAGCACCTCCTCCCACACCACGCCGCGCTGGGGGGGGGGGGGGCCGCGTCAGTGGGGCCGGGGCTGCTCCCAGCCCCCCAACAACACCCCCCCGACGCCCCCCCGGCACCCACCTCGGCGTCGTTGATGTAATGCACCTCGTCGAAGATCACCCACTCCAGGTCGCGGACGATGTCGGAGCCGTTGTAGAGCATGGAGCTGCGCGGGGAGGGACGGAGGGGCGTCGCGGGCGGCCCCCCCACGGCGGCGGCCCCCCCACGGCAGCCCCACGGCGGCGGTGCCCCCCACGCCGCGCTCACCGCAGGATCTCGGTGGTCATGATGAGGCAGGAGGCGTCGGGCTGCAGCTGCACGTCGCCCGTCAGCAGCCCCACGTCCCCGAACGTCGCCTTGAAGTCGCGGAACTTCTGGTTGGAGAGAGCCTTGATGGGCGACGTGTAGATGGTCCTGGGGGGGGGACGGAACGGGGGGGGGGGGGTCAGCGGGGGGCAAAACGGGGCCGGCGGGGACCGGGGGGGCCCCGCGACGGGGCTGGGGACGGGCTCAGCAAACCCTGAGGGAAGTTTGGGGGGTTCTGGGATATTTGGGGCTTTCTGAAGAGGTTTAGGGATTCCTGGGGGGGGGGTTGGGGGTTTTTGGGGAGGTTTAGGAGCCCCAAGGAAATTCAGGGACCCCTGAGAAAGTTTAGGGTTTCTGGAAGGTTTGGAGAATCCAAGCAAATTTGTGAACCTATGAGGAGGTTTGGGGGTTTCTGGAGAGATTTGAAGAGCCCAAAGCAAATTTGGGGGTCCCCAGGCATGTTTGGGGCCCCCCCGGCTGGGTTTTTGCCCCCCCAGGTGGGTTTTGGGATCCCCAGGGAGGTTTTGGGACCCCCAGAGGGTTTGGGGCCCCCTGGGGCAGGTTTTGGGATCCCCAGGGAAGTTTTGGGGCTCCCTGGGCAGGTTTGGGATCCCCAGGGAGGTCTTGGGTTCCCCCGGCAGGTTTGGGGATCCCCAGGGAGGGTTTAGGCCCCCCCAGGCAGGTTTTGGGGCCCCCCCGGCGGGTTCGGGGGGCGGCGGCGCGCACCGGGTCATGTGGCGGCGGGACAGGGCGATGGCGTACTCGGCCACGGCGGTTTTGCCGGCCGACGTGTGGGCGGCCACGAAGACGGACTGGCCGCGCTCCAGGCACAGGATGGCCTGCTTCTGGAAGGGGTCGGCTCGAAGGGCCACTGCGGGGGGGGGGGGGGGCACGTCAGGACCCCCCAAAACCCCCCCAGGACCCCCCCGAACCCCCCTGCATCCCCCAACCCCCCCCACGACCCTCCTGGACCCTGCTGCGTCCCCCAAATCCCCCAGGACCCCCCTGCTTCTGGAAGGGGTCGGGCTCGAAGGGCCACTGCGGGGGGGGGGGGGCACGTCAGGACCCCCCCAAAACCCCCCAGGACCCCCCCGAACCCCCCTGCATCCCCCAACCCCCCCCACGACCCTCCTGGACCCTGCTGCGTCCCCAAATCCC
The DNA here is from genome assembly GCF_036417845.1 of Apteryx mantelli. Taxonomy (NCBI): domain Eukaryota; kingdom Metazoa; phylum Chordata; class Aves; order Apterygiformes; family Apterygidae; genus Apteryx; species Apteryx mantelli. The sequence continues at coordinate 19,921 of NW_027118683.1, read as the reverse complement.
CCCAGGACCCCCCAATCCCCCCCCCAGAGCTCTCGCACGTCCCCTCCAGCCCCCACAAGCTCCCAGACCCCTAACAGGACCCCCCCAGGAGCCCCCCCGGCTCCCAGGGCCCCCCCAGAGCCCCCCAAGGGACCCCAGGGACCCCCAGAGCCCCCCCAGGGACCCCAGGGACCCCCAAGGGACCCCAGAGTCCTCCAGACTCCCAAGGGACCCCCCCAGGAGCCCCCCCGGCTCCCAGGACCCCCCAGAGCCCCCCCAAAGGACCCCAGGGACCCCCAAACCCCCAAGGTCCTAGAGTCCCCCCAGAACCCCCCCAGGGACCCCAGAGTCCTCCAGACCCCCAACAAGACCCCCCCCAGGAGCCCCCCCCGGCTCCCAGGCCCCCCCCATAGCACCCCAGACCCCCCCCCCAAGGGCTCCCCACGGTCCCCAGAGCCCCCCCGGCTCGGCGCCCCAGACCCCCCCCGGGCCCCCCCACCGTGAACGCGGGTCGGGGATCTTCTTGTAGAAGTCGTCCACGGGGGCGCTGATGTCCACCGGCTCGGCCCACTGCTCCTCGGGGGGCTCCGGGGGGGCGGCGGCGGCAGGCGGGGGGGCCCGGGGGGGCCGCCAGCACCTTCTGGGGGGGGGGCAGGGGGTGAGCTGGGGGGGGGCACAGACTCCCCCTCCTCCCCAAATCCCCCCCCGTCCCGGCACCCACCTGCAGCACCAGCTCCTCCAGGCTGTCGGCGCGGCGCAGGGGGGGCTCCGCGGGGCCCCCCCCTGGGGGCTGCGGTCGGGGGGCCCCCCCCGCGGGCCTGGCCCCCCCCGCGGCCCCCTCCTCCTCCTCCTCTTCCTCCCCCCCCAGCTCCAAGGGGTCCAGGGCGCCCAGCAGGCTGGAGAGCGACAGCGGCCCCGGGGCCCGGGTGCCTGGGGGGGGACACGGATGGGGGGGGACACGGATGGGGGGGGACACGGCCTGCACTGAGCCCCCCCCGCGGCCCTGGGGGGCTGCAGAGCCCCCCCACGGCCTGCCCCAGGGGCCCAGGCGTCCGGGTGCCCCCCCCCACCCCCCAAAACACCCCACAGCAGCCACAGCATCGTCCTGGGGCACAACAGTCCCCCCCCCCATGGGGCAAAACTGCCCCCAACCCAATAAAACCACGCCCCCAGGGCAAAAGTACTATCCCGGGGTAAAACTATCCCCCCCCCCAGGACAAAATTACCCCCCCCCCCGGGGCAGAAACGCCCCCCCCCCAGCTCCTACCTTGGGGTTGGAAGTCAACGCCGCGCTTCAGCCCGGGGGGGGTCGTCAGCAGGTCTGTGGGGGGGGGAGTAAAGGTACTAATTTAGGGGCCCCAAATCGAGGAAAGGGTGCCGGGGGGGGGGCACGAGGCCCCTCCCGGACGCCTGGGCCCCTCACCGGTCTCAAAGTCGATGTCCTGCTCCTGCAGATCACGGGCTTGGATCTGCTCCAGGCTCGGCTCATCCAGGCCACCTGGGGGGGGGGAAGAGCCGTGGGGGGGCCGTGGGGGGCCCAGGGGGTTGGGGGGCTGTGGGGCAGCCCCAGGGGGGTCGGTCCTGCCCCGGGGGGCCCGTTCTGCCCCGGGGGGGGCAGTTACCTGGCCAGAAGGGGTAGTTGGTGGCGGCGCCCCGCAGCGCCTCGCCGGGGGGCTATGGGGGGGGATGCGGGTGGCCATGGGGGGCTGTGGGGGCCGTGGGGCAGCCCCGGGGGGGTCGGTCCTGCCCCGGGGGGGCCCGTCCTGCCCCGGGGGGGGGCAGTTACCTGGCCAGAAGGGGTAGTTGGTGGCGGCGCCCCGCAGCGCCTCCCCGGGGGGCCCCGGCGCCCGCTGCAGCGACAGCGAGTTCTTGGCCGAGAGCCCCGGGTTCTCCAGCCTCAGCACCTGCAGGTTTTGGGGGGGGGGGGGGTGAGGACCCAGGCGTCCGGGCGCCCCCCCCGCCGTGTGCCCCCCCCCGGGACCCCCCCCGCACCTCGGCGAAGGCCAGCACGGCCCCGCTGCGGGGGTCCCGCTCGGCCCGCAGCTCCCCGTGCACCGGCGTCGGCTCCAGCGCCAGCAGCGCCCGCGGCTCCGGCGCCCGCGACCAGCACCTGCGGCGACGGCGACAGCGGGGGGGGGGTCGGGGGGGCTCCAGATCCCCCCCCTGAACCCCCCTGGAGCCCCCCCGGATCCCAGGGACCCCCCCCGGGCCCCTGGGACCCCCTTGAACCCCTAAACAACACCCTAAACCCCCCATACTCTCAGGATCCCCCCAAATCTCGTAGCCCCCCCCACAGGCTAGGGAATCCCCCCAAAATGCCCCCCCCAGGCACCCCCCCCACGGCACACAGAGCCCCCCCGTAACCCCCCTGGCTGCTGAGGGGCCCCCCCTCAGAGCCCCCCCCAGCCCTGGGGCCCCCCAAGGCCACAGACCCCCCCCCCCACAGAGGTGCCCCAAAACCCAGAGACCCCCAAGGACCCCCCAGACCCCAACCCCATCACAGACCCCCCCCACGAGCCCCACATCCCCCTGTGCCCCCCCCCAGGACCCTCATGGCCCCCCCACCCCTCCAGGACCCCCCCAAAGACCTCCAGACTCCCCCTGTGCCCCCCAGGACCCTCATGGCCCCCCTGCTCAGCCCCCCAGGACCCCCAAAGACCTCCAGACCCCCCCCTGCGCCCCCCAGGACCCTCATGCCCCCCCCATACCTGCGCGCCCGCTCGTGGCTGTGGGGCGGGAGCCACTCGGGGGAGCTCAGGAAGAGTCGCTCCAGCTCCGAAACCAGGGGGAGGGTGGCGGGGGGCAGCCCCCGGGGCAGCTGCGGAGCGGGTGGGTCAATGCGGGGGGGCAGCGGGGGGGGATTTGGGGGTGATTTTGGGGGTGATTTGGGGTCTCTCACCGTGGAGAGGGGCAGCAGGGGGGGATTTGGGGGGGATTTGGGGTCTCTCACCGTGGAGAGGGGCAGCAGGAGGGGATTTGGGGGGATTTGGGGGGGATTTGGGGTCTCTCACTGTGGAGAGGGGCAGCAGGGGGGGATTTGGGGGGATTTGGGGTCTCTCACCGTGGAGAGGGGCAGCAGGAGGGGATTTGGGGGGGATTTGGGGGGGATTTGGGGTCTCTCACCGTGGAGAGGGGCAGCAGGGGGGGATTTGGGGGGGATTTGGGGTCTCTCACCGTGGAGAGGGGGGGCAGGGGGGGATTTGGGGGGATTTGGGGTCTCTCACCGTGGAGAGGGGCAGCAGGGGGGGATTTGGGGGGGATTTGGGGGTGATTTGGGGTCTCTCACCGTGGAGAGGGGGGGCAGGGGGATTTGGGGGGGATTTGGGATCTCTCACCGTGGAGAGGGGCGGCAGGGGGGCTTTGGGGGGGATTTGGGGGGGATTTGGGGTCTCTCACCGTGGAGAGGGGCGGCAGGGGGGGCTTTGGGGGGGATTTGGGGGGGATTTGGGGTCTCTCACCGTGGAGAGGGGCGGCAGGGGCCCCTCGGGCTGCGTCAACAGCTCCAGGCGCCCGGCGCAGCCCAGCTCCAGCAGCCCCAGCGGCAGCTCCAGGGCCCCCGGGGGGGCAGCGCTGGGGGAGGGGGCGTCAGGGGGGGCCTCCAGCCCCATAGACACCCCCAGGGCCCCCCCAGACCAATAAGCTCCCTCTGAGTCCCCCCAGACCCCATGGACCCCCCTGCCTGCCCCCCCCAGCCCCACAGATGCCCACGAAGCCCCACAGACGCCCCCAGACCCCCCCCCACAGACCCCAAAACGCCCCTTTAACGCCCTTTATAACCTCCACAACCCCCACGGCCCCACAGAGCCCCCCAAAATGACCCCCGCGGACGCCCCTATAGGCCCCCCCCAGCCTCAGACACCCCCCGCAGCCCCCCCCGGGCCCCCCCATAACCCCCCCCCCGAGCCCCCAAACGCCCCTTCGATGCTCCCCCGGCCCACCGATGCGCTCGAACTCCATCGCGGCGGAGGGGCGGGGCCCTGACCCGGAAGCGCTCCCGCCGCCGGGCGGAAGCACTCAGAGCCGGGCTACCAGCACTGCGGTACGGGCGGAAGTGAAAAGCGGCCGACGTCTCCGCGTACCGGAAGCAGAGGGGTGGCCCCCAACCCCCGCCAATCAGCGCTGCGCCTGCTCGCTGGGCTCTTCCCCCACGTCTCCCGCCCGCTCCTCCAGCCAATGGGCGGCCGTCGCTGGGCGGGTTTATGCAAATGAGAACGCTGCGCGGAGGGGACGCGGCGGCGCCGGGGGCTCGCGGGCGAGGGACGGATCGCAGTGAGGGACACGTGCGGGGGGGCGGGATTGTGGGATTGAGGGGGTTCAGTGGGGGCCTCCCAGGTGCGTTGGCGGCCGGGGGTGCGCGTTGGGGCGCTGCCCCGGGGCATTGTGGGACTGAGGAGGGGGGTCTGTGGGGGCCACCCCGTGGTATTGTGGGATTGAGGGGGGTCTGTGGGGGCCACCCCGTGGTATTGTGGGATTGAGGGGGTCGGTGCGGGGCAACCCCGAGGCATTGTGGGACTGGGGGGGCTGCCCCAGGGCATTGTGGGATTGAGGGGGCAGTGGGGGGCCACACCCTGGTATTGCGGGACTGGGGGGGGGGTCAGTGGGGGCCACCCCGGGGCATTGTGGGATTGAGGGGGTCTGTGGGGGGGACCTCAGGGCATTGTGGGACTGAGGGAGTGCTGGGGGGGGCTGCCCCAGGGCATTGTGGGACTGGGGGGGGTCAGTGGGGGGCCACTCCGGGGCATTGTGGGACTGAGGGGGTGCTGGAGGCCTCCCCAGGGCATTGTGGGATTGAGGGGGTCAGTGGGGTCCACCCCAGGCATTGTGGGATTGAGGCAGTCTGTGGGGGGCTGCCCCAGTGCATTGTGGGTCTTGGCATCACCCCGGTGCATTGTGGGCCGGCCCCGCTTCCCCCCCAGGTGCGGCCTGTGCCGTTGCCACGGAAACCGCCTGATTCCTGCCATCCCCCTGTGTCGGAGCCCCCGTGTCTGTGTCCCCCCCCCCCGGCAGCCATGCTGGCGCTGCCCCCGGGCTCACGGAGGAGGAGGAGGCGCTGCAGAAGCGCTTCGCCAAGCTGCGCAAGAAGGTGGGGGCCGGGGGGGGGCCATGGGGGGCTGGGCTGGGGGGCTCCAGGGGAATTGGGGGGCTCCAGGGGGTCGCGAGGGGGGTTAGAGCAGGGCTGGGGGGGTCCAGGGGGCAGTTGGGGGGCCCGTGCGGCCATGGGGGACTGGGGGGGGTGGGGGGCTGGGGGCTGTCAGAGGGGTTGGGGGGTCCCATGGGGCCGGGGGGGGGGGCTCTGAGGGGCTGCGGGGGGAAACCTGGGGGGCAGTGGGGAGGCTCTGGGGGCGCTCAGGGGGGTTATGGGGCTCCAGGGGGTGCGGGGGGGCTCTGGGGGGACCCAGGGGGCTCCAGGGGGCTGCAGTGGGATCGTCCCCCCCATCCCTGTCTTTGTCCCCCCCCCGCAGAAGAAGGCGCTGCTGGCGCTGAAGAAGCAGCAGAGCTCGACCAGCCAGGCCAGCCAGGGCGGCATCAAGCGCTGTGAGCGCCCAGACGCCTGGGCCCCGGCGGGGGGGGGGGGGACACCTGGGCCCCTGGGGAAGGGGGGTCTCAGACACCTGGGTCCCTGGGGGGGTTGTAGGGGTCGGGGGGGAGCTGGGGGGGGGCCCAGGTGTCCGGGGGGTCCAGGGGCCCTGCTGGGGCAGAGGCTCGTTAGCAGTTAACGAGGCCTCGTTGCCCCCAGATTGGGCCCAGCTGGGCCCGGACACCTGGGCCCTTTTTTTTGGGGGGGGGGGCAGAGGGGAGGCTCCCGGACGACTGGGCCCCCTGAGGAAGGGGGTCCCGAACACCTGGGCTCTTTACGGGGCAGCGGGGGGGTGTTGGCGCGGCCCGGACGCCTGGGCCCCTTTGGGGGGGGCGGGTCCCGGACACCTGGGCCCCTCGTGGGGGGGCGCGTGCCGGACGCCTGGGCCCCCGCAGCCATGTCGGACCAGCCGCCCGTGGACACGGCCACGGCCACGGAACAGGCCAAGATGCTGGTGAAGTCGGGCGCCATCAGCGCCATCAAGGCCGAGAACAAGAACTCGGGGTTCAAGCGCTCGCGCACCCTCGAGGGGAAGCTCAAGGTGGGACCCCAAAACCAACCCCCCCCCCCGCGGCCCCCCCCGCGGGGCAGCCGGGCCCCCCCTCACCCCCCCCGCCGCCCCCAGGACCCCGAGAAGGGCCCCACGCCGACCTTCCAGCCCTTCCAGCGCAGCATCTCCGCCGACGACGACTCCCAGGAGGTACCGGACGCCTGGGCCCCTGGGGGGGCGAGGGGAGGGGGGGTGGATGCCTGGGCCCTTGTTGGGGGGGTCCCGGACGCCTGGGCCCCTGCGGGGGGGTTACGGGGGGTGCATGGATTGAAGGGAGCCCAGGTGTTTGGGGGGGGCCCAGGCATCTGGGCCCAGCCCAGGTGCTGCAGCAGAGGCTCGTTAGTGGTTAACGAGGCCTCGTCAGCCTGAGATAAATAGGACCCAGCTGGGCCCGGACGCCTGGGTCCCTCGTGGGGGGGGGGGTTGGGGGCCCGGACGCCTGGGTCCCAGCTCCCCCCCCCCTTACTGTCCCCCCCCCCCCCCCCTCCGCAGTCGCGGCGCCCCCAGAGGAAGTCGCTCTACGAGAGGTGAGTGGGGGGGGCCCAAAGGGGGGACCCCAAACGGGGGGGTCCTGATTTCCCCCCCCCCCCCAGACCTGGCACTGCACCCCCACAGCCCCCCCAGCTCTGGGGGACACTGATGCCCCCCCGGGACCCCCCATAACCCCCCCCAGGACACCCCCAACCTGCAGCAGGACCCTCAGGACCCCCGTTACTGCTCTGGTGCCCCCCAAGTGCCCCCAGAACCCCCCCATAACCACCCTGGTGCCCCCCATAGCTGCCTGCTGCCCCCAAGACCCCCCAGGTCCCCTCATACCCTTTGTAACCCCCCCGGTGGCCCCAGTAGCCCCCCCATAGGCCCCCCAGTGCCCCCTATAATCACCAGGACCCCCTGTAGCCCCCCCACAGCTCCCCCAGTGCCCCCCATAACCCCCCTCATCGCCCCCCCGTAACCCCCCCCCTCGGCCCCCCCCCCCCGCAGCTTCGTGAGCGCCAGCGAGCGGCTGCGGGAGCCGGAGCCGGGGGGGGCCCTGGGGGGCCGCGGGGACCCCCCCGAGCGGGAGCGGGGCGAGCGCGACCGGCGCCTCGACTGGGAGCAGGAGCCGGAGCCCGAGCAGGAGCGAGGCCGCGAGCGGGAGCGCGACGGCGCCTTCCGCAGTACGCCCGGACGCCGGGGCCCCTTCTGGAGGGGGGGGGGGCGGGATGGGGGGGGGAGCCCGGACGCCAGGGCCCCTTCTGGGGGGGGCGGGATGGGGGGCAGCCCGGACACCGGGGCCCCTTGGGGGGGTTGGGGGGGAGCCCGGACGCCTGGGCCCCGTGATGGGGGGATGGTGGTTTCCCCGGACGCCTGGGCCCCGCGGTGGTGGGGGGGGTCCTGCCCCGTCCCCGCCCCCACGGTGCCCCCCCCCCCCTCCGCCCCCCCCCAGGGTCGGACTCGTTCCCCGAGCGCCGCCCCCCCCGCAAGGGCAACACGCTCTACGTCTACGGCGCCGACATGAGCCCCGAGCTGCTGCGCGGAGCCTTCGCCCCCTTCGGCTCCATCATCGACCTCTCCATGGACAGCCCCCGCAAGTGGGCGGGGCCGGGGAGGGGGCGGGCCAGAGCTGCGCTGGGGCGGAGCTAAGGGACTGGGTGGGGGCTGTGGGGCGGAGCCAGAGCTGCACCAGGGGTGGAGCTAAGGGAGTGGGTGGGACAATGGGGGCAATGGGGGTGGAGCTAAGGTGGGCAGGGCCTGTGTGGGTGGAGCTAAGGCAGGTGGGGGTGGAGCCAGGTCCACATGGGGTTGGGGGTGGAGCTAAGGTGGGTGGGTGTGGCCACATGGGTGGGGCCCTGTGGGGGTGGAGCTAAAGCAGGGTGTGGGCAGGCCAGGGGTGGGCCGAGCTGGTGCATGGGGCGGGGCTGGGTGTGGTCAAGGGGCGGGGCTACAGTGGGTGTGGCCACAGGGGGCGTGGCCTGACGCTGACCCCGCCCCCTCCAGCTGCGCCTTCGTCACCTACGAGAAGATGGAGTCGGCCGACCAGGCCATCGCCGAGGTGGGAGCCGGGGGGGGGGGGGCTACAGGGGGGGGGGGCCGTGGGGCCGGCCGTGGGGCGGGGGGACGCGTGGGGCCGGCCGTGGGGCAGGGGGCCGTGGGTGACGGGCGCCGGTGCCCCCGCAGCTGAACGGGGCGGTGGTGCAGGACGTGCAGCTCAAGGTCTCCATCGCCCGCAAGCAGCCGCTGCTCGACGCCGCCACCGGGAAGTCGCTGTGGGGGTCGCTGGGTGAGGCCGGACGCCTGGGCCCCATGGCGGGGGGGGGGGGCTGGGGGGGGGGCCGAACCCCAGACACTGGGTCCTTGGGGGGCCCCGGACGCCTGGGCCCCGCGGGGGGCGGGGGGGGAGCTGGACTCCCGGGTCCCTTGAGGGGAGCAGGGGGCACCCGGACGCCTGGGCCCCTTGGGAGGAGGTGTGGGGCGAGCCCGGACGCCTGGGTCCTTAAAGGTGGGGGGGGGGCTGAACCCCAGACACCGGGTCCTTGGGGGGGGGGGTCCCGGATGCCTGGGCCCCTCGTGGGTGGAGGTGAGTCCTGAGCGGCCACGTCCCCGGACGCCTGGGCCCCTTGGGGGGGGGGGAAGGGTGGGTGCAAGGCCCCAACGCCTGGGTCCCCGGACGCCTGGGCCCCTCGGGGCAGAGGGGGAGAGGCGCATCCCGGACGGCCGCGCGCCCGGACGCCTGGGCCCCCTGACGCGCGGCCGGGCCCCGCAGCGGTGAAGAACAGCGCCAAGGGCTCCCACCGGGACAAGCGCTCGCAGGTCGTCTACAACGAGGATCTGTTCGGGGGGCAATAAAGGGCGGCCGCCGCCATCGCTGCCATCGCTGCCACTGCCGCACACGCTTTATTGGCCACGCGTGAGGCCGCGCGCAGCGCGGACACGGGACGAGGCGGGGGCGGAAACGCGCGGCGCCGCGCGGCGCTGCGTGTTGCAGCGTGTTGCAGCACGTCGTTGCGTGTTGCAGCATGTCCTCGCGTGTCGTGGCGTGTTGCAGCGTGTCCTCGGCGTGTCCTGGCGTGTCGCGGCGTGTGGCGGCGTGCGGGGTCGTGGCGCGCTCAGGGCAGGAAGCCCAGGTCCTCGTCGCGCAGCCGCTCGCGCAGCCACGGCAGCACCTCGAAGAGGCTCACGTGGAAGTCGCGGGCGTGCGAGGGCGCCTGGCGCTGGCGGCAGACGTCCAGCACCCCCCAGCTGATGACCCCCACCTGCCGCGGGGCCCCGTCAGACCCACGGCCGCCCCACGGCGCCCCACGCCGCGCTGCGGCACCCCCCCGCTGCCCCATGTCCCTGCGGCCCCCATGTCCAGCACCCCCCAGCTGATGCCCCCCCACCTGCTATGGGGCAGTGTCAGACCCACAGCGCCCCACACTGCCCCACAGCCACCCCATGGCACCCCACACCGTGCTGCAGTGCCCCCCCCCACTGCCCCACACCGCCCCACGTCCCAGCGTCCCCCAGCTGCTGCCCCCCCCCACCTGCACGCAGGGGTCAGACCCACAGCGCCCTGCAGCTCCCAGCACCGCCCCACATGGCCCCCCCACGGCCCCCCCATGGCCCCCCCCCGTCCCCCCATCCGACCTGGAAGTAGCGCTTGCCCCTGGTGACGATGACGGGGCCCCCGGAGTCGCCTGCGGGGAGAGGGGGTGAGCGGGGACGGGTCACTGGGGGGACTGGGAGGGACTGGGGGGGTCAATGGGGGGGACTGGGATGGACTGGGAGGGCACCGGGACGGACCAGGGGCACTGGGACCAACTGGGAGGGTTCTGGGAGAGGACTGGGACAGACTGGGGGCACTTCAATGGGGGAACTTGGGGGGCACCGGATGGACTGGGATGGACTGGGGACGCTCGGGGCAGCGTGGGGTGGTGCTGGAATGAGCTGGGGGGGATTGGGGGGCACTGGGAGCTGTACTGGGGGCTGTACTGGTCTGTACTGGAGGCCTGGAGGGGCACTGGAGGCACCGGGGTGCTATACTGGTCTGTACTGGCTGCACTGGGAGGCACTGGGGGCTATACTGGTTTGCACTGGTCTGTACTGGAGGCCTGGAGGGGCACTGGGAGGCACCGGGGCTATACTGGTCTGTACTGGGCTGCACTGGGAGGCGCAGGGGGGCACTGGGGGGGGCACTGGAGGCACCGGGGGGCACCGGGGGCGGTACTGGGCTGCACTGGTCTGCACTGGTCGGCGGGGGGCGGCGCACCGCGGCAGGCGTTGGGGTCGACGACGGGTTCGGTGCCGCCGGAGCAGAGGAACCGGGGGGTGACGACGTCGTCCAGCGCCGAGGCGGCGGCGTAGAGCGGCGCCCGCAGCGCGTCGGCCCTCGCACCGCCGCCGCTGCCGCACCGGGCGCGTGTCACACGCCACACGCCACACGCATGTGACGCAACACGCAACGCGCACGCAAGGTTGCACGCAACGCGCCGGCGGCATGCAAACGCGCCACGGAGATGCGCACGCGCCAGGGACACGCGTGCACGCGCCAGCAGCGTGCAAACGCACACGGCGGTGCACACACGTGCACACGCCAGGGCCGTGCAAATACACGCGTGAAGGACGTACACGCACACGCCGGGGCGTGCAAACGCACACGGCACGCGCACACGCGCGCACGTGCCAGCAGGATGCATGCACACGCCAAGGCCACGCGAACGCACGCGCGCGCCGAGGGCTCGCAAGCGCACACGCCGGGAGCGGGCGCGCAGGCGGCTGCGCCGTGCACACGCCGAGCCCACGCCAAGCCCACGCCGAGCCCACCTGGTCGCCCAGCTTGAGCAGCACCCGCAGCCGCTGGAGCTTCCGGGTTCCCGGGTGGAGACGAAAAAACGCGTCTGGTTCTTCTCGGGGAGCAGCAGCTGCCCCTGGGGTCGGGGGTCGGGGTCAGCGGGGTCGGAGGTCAGTGGGGTCATGGGTCAGCGGGGTCGGGGGCAGATCGGGGGCACCGTGGGTGCACGATGTGGGGCAGGTCAGGGGATGCCGTGGGGCAGGACGCGCCGTGGGGCCGCCGCGGGCCGGGTTGGGGACACGCTGTGGGGGCAGGCAGCGCCGGCGGGTCGGGTTGGGGCCGTGCCGTGGGGGCAGCTGTGGGGCAGGGGGCCGTGGGCCGGGGGCGCCGTGGGTCGCACTCACGCTGCTCCTGGCAGGAGCTCTGGGCTGGGGGCAGCCGCAGGGCCCGGGCGGTTCCCTCCGTGCAGGGCAGGCAGAGGGGGCTGCGGGGGGGGGCGGGGGGGTCAGCGCCCCACGGCGCCCACAGAACCCCCCACCCCCCGCCCCCACGGCCCCCCAATAATCCCCCCACACCCCCCCCACTGCCCCACAGCGGCCTCGAGGTCCCACCAACCCCCCCCACCCCATAAGCCCCATCGCTCCCCCCTGCCCCGACGGACCCCATAGACCCCCATCGCCCCCCCCCAGTGCCCCCCAGCTGGCCCCACGGTGTCCGTCCCCCCCCCCCACTGCCCCACTGCAGCCCCAAGGACCCCGTCACCCCCTGCCCCATGGGGCCTATCGACCCCCCTCCCCCAGTGCCCGATGGACGCCACCCCAGAGACCCCCCCACCCCCATGGGACCCCCCCGCGACCCCCCCCAACCCCGCAGCCCCCCAACCCCCCCGGTGCCCCCCGGCACCCCCCAAGCCCCCCATCGCCCCCCCCCATTGCCCCCCTGACCGGGCGGTGGGCGAGGGGGCCACGGGCTGCTGCAGCTGCACCAGGGCCACGTCGTAGTCGTAGAACTCGGGGACCCCCCGGGCCCGGCGGCCCCCCCAGGTCGTAGAGGGGGTGCGGGAAGAGCCCGGCCACCCCCGGCGCTCCCGCAGCCCTGCGCGCCCCGCCTCCGCGTCACCCGGGGCCCCTGGGGGGGCGTCCGGGGGGGGGACCCATCGCCCCCCCCCCCCCAGGGACCCCGGCGTCCGCGTCACCCGGGGCCCCGGCGTCCGGGGGGGGACCCATCGCCCCCCCCCCCCCCGGGACCCAGGCGTCCGCGTCACCCAGGGGCCCCGGCGTCCGGGGGGACCCATCACCCCCCCCCCCGAGGGACCCCGGCGTCCGCGTCACCCGGGGGCCCCGGCGTCCGGGGGGGGACCCATCGCCCCCCCCCCCCCAGGGACCCCGGCGTCCGCGTCACCCGGGGCCCAGGCGTCCGGGGGGGACCCATCGCCCCCCCCCCCAAGGGGCCCAGGCGTCCGGGGAGACCCCATCGCCCCCCGCCCCGAGGGACCCAGGCGTCCGCGTCACCCAGGGGCCCCGGCGTCCGGGGGGGCCCATCGCCCCCCCCCCCAAGGGGCCCAGGCGTCCGGGGGGACCCATCTCCCCTCCCCCCAGGGGATCCCAGCGTCCCGTCCCACCCGTGACCCCGCTGTCCCACAGGGGCCCAGGCGTCCGGGGCCCACAGCACCACCCCACAGACCCCCCCCCCCCCCATCCCAGGGGACCCAGGTATCCGGGGACCCTGCTCCACTCACCCTCCAGGGGCCCAGGCGTCCGGGAGCCTCCTCCAACCCCCCACAACAGGGGGCCCAGGCGTCCGGGAGCCTCCCCTCTGCCCCCCCCCCCCCCCCCCCCAAAAAGGGCCCAGGTGTCCGGGCCCAGCTGGGCCCCGTCTGGGGGCAACGAGGCCTCGTTAACCGCTAACGAGCTTCTGCCCAGCAGGGCCCTGGACCCCCCCGGACACCTGGGCCCCCCCCAGCCCCCCCCGACCCCAGCAACCCCCCCCCCTCCCCGGGGGGCCCAGGCGTCCGGGCGCACCCAGGTCCACGTTGATCCAATGCGCCTGGTCGTCCACGTGGAAGCAGTGGGCGGCCGTGAGCACGAAGTAGGGCGACACCAGGGCGCCGTTGGCAGCGCTCGTGGCCCTTGCCGGGCCGCTGGGCACGGGCGGGCGCCGCCGTCACCCGTGTGCCCCCCGCCACACGCGTGGGCTCACGTGACACGCGTGTGCCCCCGCACATGAGTGTGCTCGCCGTGACGGCGATGTGCACCCTGCGCCTGCACACGCTGTGACACGCGTGTGCTCATTGGGACGGTGACGTGCTCCCCGTGCCCCACGCATGGTGACACGCGTGTGCCCCGCAACACGTGTGCCCCCTGCGACACGCATGAGCCACCATGACACTCATGTGCTCCCATGACATGCGTGTGCTCACAAACACGCGTGTGCTCACTGCGACATGTGTGTGCTCACCGTGACAGTGACGTGCCCCCCTCGCTGGCACACGCAGCAACATGTGTGTGCCCCCACGACACACGCGTGCTCACATGACGTGTGTGCTCACCATGACGGTGACGTGCCCCCCACACCCCAAGCATGGTGACACGCGTGTGCCCCCGCGACACATGTGCGCTCACGGTGACGTGCGTGGCGCCGTGCGTGTGCCCCCCCCCCGCGCACGCGTGCGCTCGCTCACCGTGACGTGACGGTGACGTGCCAGGGGTTCTTCTCCTGGTCGCGGGCGTTCTTGAACTCGTACGCCAGCCCGCACATGCTCAGCGTCTCGCTCTCGTCTGCGGGCGGGGGGGGGGGGGGGCGTCAGGGGCGCCCGGACGCCTGGGCCCCGCCGGGGGGGGAGTCCCAGGGGGGTCGGGGTCCTGGGGGGGGGTCCCGGGGGGGTCCCGGGAGGGGCCCAGGCGTCCGGGCTCACCGATCATGCGGTGGAAGGTCTCCTGCAGGCTGCCCAGGCCAGGGGGGTCCCGGACGCCTGGGCCCCGGGGCAGGGTGTGGGGGTCCCAGGGTTGTCGGGGGTCCTGGGGGGGGTCCCGGGGGGGTCGCAGGAAGGGGCCCAGGCGTCCGGGCTCACCGATCATGCGGTGGAAGGTCTCCTGCAGGTCGCCCGGGCGGGGGGTCCCGGACGCCTGGGCCCCGGGGCGGGGTGGGGGCGCGGTGTGGGGGTCCTGGGGGGGGTCGGGGTCCCGGGGGGGGTCCCGGGGGGGGCCCGGGGGGGGCCCAGGCGTCCGGGCTCACCGATCATGCGGTGGAAGGTCTCCTGCAGGTCGCCCAGGTCCCGCAGCACGAACACGTGCTGCTCGCCGTCCTTGTGCGACGCCAGCGCGTTCAGCGTCTCCATGTGCACCAGCTCCCCCAGCCCGAACACGTACATGTCTGCGGGGGGGGCGCGGGGGGGGGGGGTCAGCCCCACGGCGGCGACCCACGGAGCCCCCAACCCCCCCCCCCAGGGTCCCCCCAAGCCCTCCAGCCCCGTAGATCCCCCCCAGACCCCCCCCATAGCCCCCCCGGTCGCACCCAGGACCCCCCCCCAGCCCCATAGCCCCCCCCATAGCCCCCCCCGGTCGCACCCAGGCCCCCCCCCAGCCCCATAGCCCCCCCCCGGTCGCACCCAGGACCCCCCCCAGCCCCATAGCCCCCCCATAGCCCCCCCCGGGTCGCACCCAGGACCCCCCCCAGCCCCATAGCTCCCCCCCGGGTCACACCCAGGCCTCCCCCCAGCACCATAGCCCCCCCCCATAGCCCCCCCCGGTCGCACCCAGGACCCCCCCCAGCCCCATAGCCCCCCCAGTTGCACCCAGGCCCCCCCAGCCCCATAGCCCCCCCCCCGGGTCGCACCCAGGACCCCCCCCAGCCCCATAGCCCCCCCCCCCGGCTCGCACCCAGAAAGTCCTCGCGGTCGTTGCGGGGGTCCCGGCCGATGCTCAGCAGCTCCCGGATCTGGTTGATGACGGGGGTCGGGGACCCCCCCATGTTCACCCGCCCTGCGGGGGCCGAAGGCGACTGTCGGGGGGGGCCCAAGGGGGGCTGGGGGGCCCCAAAGGGGGGCTGGGGGGATGCTGGGGGGGGCTGGAGGGTTTGGGGGCTGAAGGGCGTTTTGGGGCTTGAATCTGGGCATTTGGGGTCCCACCGTCAGTCATGATGACGAGGACGTGGCGGGTGCTGGGGGATCTGGGGGTATTTGGGTGTTTTGGGGTGTTCAGGGGGTGTTCAGGGGGTGTTTCAGGGTGTTCTGGGGGTGTTTCAGGGCGTTTTGGGGGTGTTTGGGGCGTTCCGGGGTCCCACCGTCAGTCATGATGACGAGAACGTGGCGGGTGCTGGGGGATCTGGGGGTGTTTTGGGGGTGTTTTGGGGGTATTTCAGGGTGTTCTGGGGGGTTGGGGTGTTTCAGGGGTGTTTTTGGGGTGTTTGAGGGCGTTTTGGGTGTTTGGGGGGTGTTTCAGGGTGTTCTGGGGGTGTTTCGGGGTGTTCAGGGGGTGTTCGAGGGTGTTTCGGGGTCCCACCGTCGGTCATGATGACAAGGACGTGGCGGGTGGTGGGGGTGTTTTGGGGTGTTCTGGGGGTGTTTCGGGGCGTTTCGGGGTGTTTCAGGGTGTTCTGGGGGTGTTTCAGGGCGTTTTGGGGGTGTTTGGGGGTGTTTCAGGGTGTTTCGGGGTGTTCTGGGGGTGTTCTGGGGGTGTTTCAGGGCGTTTTGGGGGTGTTTGGGGGCGTTCCGGGGTCCCACCGTCGGTCATGATGACGAGGACGTGGTGGGTGCTGGGGGATCTGGGGGTATTTGGGGGTGTTTCAGGGTGTTTTGGGGTGTTTGAGGGAGTTTTGAGGTGTTTCAGGGTGTTTCAGGGTGTTCTGGGGGTGTTTCAGGGTGTTCAGGGGGTGTTTGGGGGCATTCCGGGGTCCCACCGTCAGTCATGATGACGAGGACGTGGCGGGTGCTGGGGATCTGGGGGTGTTTCGGGGTGTTTGAGGGTGTTTCGGGGTGTTTCAGGGTGTTCTGGGGGTGTTCTGGGGGTGTTTCAGGGCGTTTTGGGGGTGTTTGGGGCCGTTCCGGGGTCCCACCGTCGGTCATGATGACGAGGACGTGGCGGGGTGCTGTTGGTGACGGGCGCCGGGTCGAGGCCCCGCATCCGCTCGGCTCGTTCCTGCTGCACCAGCAGCTCGTAGACGGCGCGAAGGGCCGCGTGCGGGTTCGTCCCCGGCTTCAGCGCGTGCGCTGCGGCGTGGGCGAGACGCGACCCATAGCGTGACCCATAGCGTGACCCACAGCGTCCCCATCGCGCCCCATCGCCCCCCCGGGGCCGCGTGCGGTTCGTCCCCGGCTTCAGCGCGTGCGCTGCGGCGTGGGGCGAGACGCGACCCATAGCGTGACCCATAGCGTGACCCATAGCGTGACCACGGCGCCCCCATCGCGCCCCCCATCGCCCCCCCGGGGCCGCGTGCGGGTCGTCCCCGGCTTCAGCGCGTGCGCTGCGGCGTGGGGCGAGACGCGACCCATAGCGTGACCCATAGCGTGACCACAGCGTCCCCATCGCGCCCCCATCGCCCCCCCGGGGCCGCGTGCGGGTTCGTCCCCGGCTTCAGCGCGTGCGCTGCGGCGTGGGGCGAGACGCGACCCATAGCGTGACCCATAGCGTGACCCATAGCGTGACCCACGGCGCCCCCATCGCGCCCCCATCGCCCCCCGGGGCCGCGTGCGGGTTCGTCCCCGGCTTCAGCGCGTGCGCTGCGGCGTGGGGCGAGACGCGACCCATAGCGCGACCCATAGCGTGACCCACGGCGTCCCCATCGCGCCCCCATCGCCCCCCCGGGGCCGCGTGCGGGTTCGTCCCCGGCTTCAGCGCGTGCGCTGCGGCGTGGGGCGAGACGTGACCCATAGCGCGACCCATAGCGTGACCCATAGCGTGACCCACGGCGTCCCCATCGCGCCCCACGGCGTCCCCATCGCGCCCCCATTGCCCCCCGTGGGGCCGCGTGCGGGTTCGTCCCCGGCTTCAGCGCGTGCGCTGCGGTGTGGGGTGAGACGTGACCCATAGCGCGACCCATAGTGCGACCCATAGCGTGACCCACGGTGTCCCCATCTTGCCCCACGGCACCCTATGGGGCCCCTATAGCCTCCCTGACCCCCATAACGTCCATAACCCCCCCCACAACCCCCCCCCGGACCCACCGCTATGGGGCAGGGCGGCCAGCAGGGCCCCACGGCGTCCGCCCGCCCGCTCCGGGGCTCCAGGGGACTCAGCTCCACTCGCGCCTCCGTCCCGAAGGTGATGACGCCGTAGCGGGGGGCGGCCCATAGCTGGAGATCTGGGGGGGGGACGGGGGGTTCTGGGGGGGTCCCTGGGGGCTTTAGGGGTCCCAGGGGGTCCCTGGGGGTCCCAGAAGGGTTTGGGGGGCATCCTGGGGGGGGGGTCCCTGGGGGTCCTGGGGGGATCTTGGGGGTCTGGGGGGGGTTCAGGGGGTTTGGGGGGGCTCTGGGGGGGCCCAGGGCATTTTGGGGAGGTCTCAGGGGGCTTTGGGGAGCCCAGGGGGGTTGGGGGTCCCGGGGGGTCCCAGGGGTTTTGGGGGGTCTTGGGGGGGGTTGGGGGTCCCTGGGGGTCGGGGGGGGTCCCAGGTTTTGGGGGGGGGTCCCGGGGGGGTCCCACCTTCTCCACGAGTCCTGCAGGGCCTGGCGGGCCAGCTCGAAGTCGTGGGGGGGTTTTGGGGGGGTTTTTGGGGGTCCCTGGGGGTCGGGGGGGTCCCAGGTTTTGGGGGGGGGGCCCGGGGGGGTCCCACCTTCTCCATGAGCTCCTGCAGGGCCTGGCGGGCCAGCTCGAAGTCGTGGGGGGGTTTGGGGGGTTTGGGGGGGTTTGGGGGTCCCTGGGGTCGGGGGGGGCCTGGGGTTTTGGGGGGGGTTTTGGGGGGGTCCGGGGGGGTCCCACCTTCTCACGAGCTCCTGCAGGGCCTGGCGGGCCAGCTCGAAGTCCTGCTCGCTGACGCTGCTGGAGGCGTCGAGCACCAGGTAGACGTTGAGGGCGGCGCCGGGCGCCAGGCGGATCCGGCGCTTCTCCGTCGCCCCTGCGCCACCGCCACCGTCAGCGTCACCATCAAGCGTCACCACCGTCACCGTCACCGTCACCACCGTCACCATCAGCACCGTCACCATCACCACCATCATCACCACCAGCACCATCATCTCATCATCACCAGCACCGTCACCGTCAACACCAGCACCGTCATCATCATCACCACCAGCACCACCATCATCAGCACCACCATCATCGCCACCAGCACTGCCACCATCACCGCCATGGACCTCAGGGTCCATCACCACCATCACCAGGGACTCCAGGGTCCATCACCACCAGCACCATCATCTTCACCACCAGCATCGTCACCACTGTGGATCTCTGTGGTCCACCACCGCCATCATCACCACCAGCACCGTCACCACCGCGGACCTTGAGGTCCACCACCCCCACCGTCACCACCAGCACCACCACCATCACCACCCCGGACCTCTGTGGTCCACCACCAGCACCATCATCATCATCACCAGCACCACCAGCACCATCGCTGTCACCACCATGGACTTCCACGACCCATCACCATCGTCACCACCGTCGCAGACCACCACAGCCCATCACCATCACCGTCGCCGTCACCGTCACCACCGTGGGCCTCCAAAGCCCATCGCCACCACCGCCACCGCGCCCCACAGCTGCCCCCCGGCCGCCCCCCGGCTGGTCTCACCCAGGGTGCCGTTGGCCTCGGCCACCTCCACGGCCTGGGCGAGGGAGGCCAGGAAGGAGGCGGCCACGTCCTCGGGGCTGTCGAAGGACAGCGGGTCTGGGGGGGGGGGGACACAGGTGAGACCCCCGCCCTGACCTCTGACCCCTGACCTCTGACCCCCCCCCCGATCCCCAGACAGGGACCCCAACACCCCCCCCACCTCCCCCCGCGTCTCCGCGTCCCTCGTGTCCCTCCGTCTCCCCCCAAGTCCCATCGCCCCCCGCGTCTCTGCAGCCCGTGTCCAACCACGTCGCGCCCTGTCCCCCCGTGTCCCCCCACATCTCCCCATATCTCATGTCCCCCATGTCCTGTGTCCCATGTCCCCCATGTCCCCCCATCCCATGTCCCTTTCTGTCCCCCCATCTCCCCCATACGCCATGTCCCCATGTCCGTGTCCCCCCACGTCCCCCACGTCCTCCATCTCCAAGTCCCTCACGTCCCACCGTGTCCCATGTCCCCATGTCCGCCCATCCCATGTCCCTCCCTGTCCCCCCACATCTCCCCATATCTCATGTCCCCATGTCCCTCTGTGTCCCCGTGTTCCATGTCCCATGTTCCCATCCCATGTCCCTCTGTGTCCCCCCCATGTCCCGTGTCCCATGTCCTTCCATGACCCATGTCCTATGTCCCCATCCCATGTCCCCCCATGTACCCCATGTCCTGTGTCTCCATCCTGTGTCCCTGTGTCCCTCCATGTCCCCCCATGTCCTGCGTCCCGTGTTCCCCTCTGTCCCGTGTCCCCGTGTCCCCCGTCCCCCCTCACCGCGGCAGCTGGGCTCGGTGCTGCTCCAGGCGCCCCGTGTCCCCCCACGTCCCCCCGTGTCCCCATGTCCATGTCCCCCCGTGTCCCTGCGTCCCGTGTCCCCCTGTGTCCCCCTGTGTCCCCCCGTCTCCGCTCACCGCGGCAGCTGGGCTCGGTGCCGCTCCAGGCACCCCGTGTCCCATGTCCCACGTCCCATGTCCTCATGTCCCCCCATCCGTGTCCCCCCGTGTCCCCGCGTGTCCCCGCGCTCACCGCGGCAGCTGGGCTCGGTGCCGCTCCAGACGCCGCTCTCGGTGCAGACGCGCTCGGCGGAGCCCAGGAGCCGCAGCCCGGGGCGGCAGCGGTAGCGCACGCGGCCCTCGACGCCGTAGTGGGAGCCCTCCTTGGAGGCGCCGGGGGGCACGCCGGGCGCCGGGCACGCTCCGCCTGCGGACACGCCGCGACACGCCTCGTCACGCCGCGACACGCCACGACACGCCACGACACGCCACGACACGCCGCGACACGCCACGACACGCCCACGACCACGCCTTGTCACAA